>NC_048319.1:12149999-12340841 GCF_013100865.1 Trachemys scripta elegans | reverse complement strand
GGGGGGGGGGGGGGGGGGGGGGGGGGGAAGAGGAGAGAAGAGAGAAGTAGAGGTCTGGCGCCCCCTGGTGGAGGCGAGTCTTCATTTTCTGACCTGCCCACAGCTTAGTCTGCAACAAGCCTTTGCAGCAGCAGCGGCACCGTGTGCTCGGAGAAGGGGGCCTGACAACTCAGGGCATTATGGACAGGACAGGACCCCAATTAGTCCTAGATCGCTCCCCTAGCATCTGGCCTCTGCACCACAAGTCTCATCACCCCCCCCCCACCCCCACCCTCCCCATGGAGAGAGGGCTCAGGGTAGGTGCAGCTTTTGCCCTTATGGCAGGAGGCTGGTGGGTCCCCACCTTGGCATCCACAGTGAGGACACTGTGCCCCCCAGGTCAGTTATGTTGTCAAGATCCCTTTGTTTGCAAATCTTGAGTACGGAGATACGGTCACTCCAGGTTTGGGGGGGGGGGGGTGAGAAAGAGAGGGTGTGCAGGTTTGCCAGGGCACTTCTCCCCGAGCCGCCAGCACTGCCCCTTCTGACCCAAGTGACAACCCCCATCCCGGCACAGGATGCAGACGGACTTCAGGTGACACCCGCCTACCACCTTCCTCTGCGGAGTCTGCTGCCAAGCGCCTCCCCCGCTGGGAGGGCCGTGGGCTCACCTTGCTGGCGCGGAGGAGTCCTATCAGCTCTGCATGGACAGTGTCTTGGTTCTTCTCCAGGAACCCGCCGCACTGATACTCCACCTGTGGGTAACCAGGGCATGCAGGAGGCCTCATCAGCTCCAGGCTATGACAGCCTCGGGGGCTCCTGGGACAATTCAGAGCCCAGAGGTCTCCAGAGCAGAGGTACTGGGGGTGGGGAAATCAGAGTTAAGGGGAGCCGAGTGCCTAAAACTCTTGGGCCATTGAGAAGCCCCAGCCCATGTTTGTACCAGTGCAGTCCTACAGGGAACGGCTCCAGGTGGATGGGAGTTCGCCTGCAGGTTACACAGGAGGGGTGGTGAAAAATTGTGCCTAATGTAGAAAGATCAGGAGTCCTTGTGGCACCTTAGAGACTAATAAATTTATTAGAGCATAAGCTTTCATGGGCTACAGCCCACTTCTTCGGATGCATATAGAGTGGAACATATATTGAGGAGATATATATACACACATACAGAGAGCATGAACAGGTGGGAGTTGTCTTACCAACTCTGAGAGGCCAATTAAGTAAGAGAAAAAAAACTTTTGAAGTGATCATCAAGCTAGCCCAGTACAGACAGTTTGATAAGAAGTGTGAGGATACTTACAAGGGGAGATAGATTCAATGTTTGTAATGGCTCAGCCATTCCCAGACCCTATTCAATCCTGAGTTGACTGTGTCTAGTTTGCATATCAATTCCAGCTCAGCAGTCTCTCGGAGTCTGTTTTTGAAGTTTTTCTGTTGTAAGATAGCCACCCGCAGGTCTGTCATTGAATGGCCAGACAGGTTAAAGTGTTCTCCCACTGGTTTTTGAGTATTATGCTTCCTGATGTCAGATTTGAGTCCATTAATTCTTTTGCGTAGAGACTGTCCGGTTTGGCCAATGTACATGGCAGAGGGGCATTGCTGGCACACGATGGCATATATCACATTGGTAGATGTGCAGGTGAACGAGCCCCTGATGGTATGGCTGATGTGATTAGGTCCTATGATGATGTCACTTGAATAGATATGTGGACAGAGTTGGCATCAGGCTTTGTTACAAGGATAGGTTCCTGGGTCAGTGTTTTTGTTCAGTGATGTGTGGTTGCTGGTGAGTATTTGCTTTAGGTTGAGGGGTTGTCTGTAAGCAAGGACAGGTCTGTCTCCCAAAATCTGTGAGAGTAAAGGATCATCTTTCAGGATAGGTTGTAGATCTCCGATGATGCGCTGGAGAGGTTTAGTTGGGGGCTGAAGGTGACAGCTAGTGGTGTTCTGTTATTTTCTTTGGTGGGCATGTCTTGTAGGAGGTGACTTCTGGGTACTCGTCTGGCTCGGTCAATCTGTTTTTTCACTTCAGCAGGTGGGTATTGTAGTTTTAAGAATGCTTGATAGAGATCTTGTAGGTGCTTGTCTCTATCTGAGGGATTGGAGCAAATGCGGTTATATCTTAGAACTTGGCTGTAGACAATGGATCGTGTGGTGTGTCCTGGATGGAAGCTGGAGGCATGTAGGTAAGTGTAGCGGTCAGTAGGTTTCCGGTATAGGGTGGTATTTATATGACCATCGCTTATTAGCACAGTAGTGTCCAGGAAATGGACCGCTTGTGTGGATTGATCTAGGCTGAGGTTGATGGTGGGATGGAAATTATTGAAATCATGGTGGAATTCCTCAAGGGCTTCTTTTCCATGGGTCCAGATGATGAAGATGTCAATGTAGCGCAAGTAGAGTAGGGGCATTAGGGGACGAGAGCTAAGGAAGCGTTGTTCTAAGTCAGCCATAAAAATGTTGGCATACTGTGGGGCCATGCGGGTACCCATAGCAGTGCCGCTGACTTGAAGGTATGTGGCTCCTTGTGGCATGTAGCAGTTTTGATAGTTTAGTGTCCTTTTTCCTTTGTAGAGAGGCAAAGTTTGTCTTGTAAATGGCTTGTCTAGTTTTTGTAAAGTCTATCCATGAGGAAGTTTGTGTGGAAGGTTGGTTTTTTATGAGAGTATCCAGTTTTGAGAGCTCATTCTTAATCTTTCCCTGTTTGCTGTATAGGATGCTGATCAGGTGGTTTCGCAGTTTCTTTGAGAGTGTGACACAGTCTCTCAGCATAGTCTGTGTGATATGTAGATTGTAATGGATTTTTTACCTTTAGTCCTTTTGGTATGATGTCCATCTGCTTGCATTTGGAAAGGAAGATGGATGTCTGTCTGTATCTGTATGAGTTTTTTCATGAAGTTGATGAACTATCTAAACTGCTACATGCCACACGGAGCCACAACAGTAGTTCCCTTAAGCCACCCAGCAATATTGTTAATCTTTCCAGCTATGCTCTTAGCCCAGCAGAAGAGTCTGTCCTATCTTGGGGCCTCTCCTTTTGTCCCTCCAGACCCACGAACATGATACAGTTCTGCGGTGACCTAGAATCCTACTTTCGACGTCTCCGACTCAAAGAATATTTCCAACATACCTCTGAACAGCATACTAATCCACAGAATCCCCCCTACCAGCACTACAAAAAGGATTCTGCATGGACTCCTCCGGACGGTCGAAACAGACTGGATTTCTACATAGATTGCTTCTATCAACGTGTAAAGGCTGAAATTGTGGAAAAGCAACATCACTTGCCCCATAACCTCAGCCATGCTGAACACAATGCCATCTACAGCCTCAGAAACAACCCTGACATCATAATCAAAAAGGCTGACAAAGGAGGTGCTGTCGTCATCATGAATAAATTGGAATATGACCAAGAGGCTGCTAGACAGCTCTCTAACACCACGTTCTACAGGCCATTATCCTCTGATCCCACTGAGGATTACCTAAAGAAACTACACCATCTGCTAAAAAAACTCCCTGACAAAGCACAGGAACAAATCTGTACAGACACATGCCTAGAACCCCGACCAGGGGTATTCTATTTGCTACCCAAGATCCATAAACCTGGAAATCCTGGACACCCCATCATCTCAGGCATTGGCACCCTAACATCAGGCTTGTCTGGTTATGTGGACTCTCTCCTCAGACCCTACGCTACCAGCACTCCCAGCTATCTTCGAGACACCACTGACTTCCTGAGGAAGCTACGATCCATTGGTGAAACTTCCAGAAAACACCATCCTGGCCACTATGGACGTAGAAGCCCCCTACACCAATATTCCACACAAAGATGGACTACAAGCTATCAGGAACAGTATCCCCGATAATGTCACAGCTAACCTGGTGGCTGAACTTTGTGACTTTGTCCTCATCCACAACTATTTCACATTTGGGGACAATATATACCTTCAAGTCAGCGGCACTGCTATGGGTACCCGCATGGCCCCACAGTATGCCAACATTTTTATGGCTGACTTAGAACAATGTTTCCTTAGCTCTCATCCCCTAACAGCTGGTTCTGGCCAGTGGGAGGACAATGGGCTGTAGAGAGGACCCCGGTGACCGCACCAGCCGGTTCCAGCCAGAGGACAGAAGAGAGGAGAGGAGGCCCAGGCGACCCTGTTTACGTGGAGAGAAAAACAATGGACAGAGGCGGGGCTTGGGGCCGGTGATCTCAGATGCCCAGCTGGGAAGCAGGGGGGCTCTGGGCTGGAGAGAGGGGGCAGGCAGAGCCCACTGGAATGCAGGGGGGACTGGGATGTGCTGGGCTGAGGGAGGCCAGGCCTGAGGACCTGAGAGTTTCCTGTGCTGTGTTCAGTCGCTCAATAAACCCTCCTGTTTTATGCTGTCTGAGAGTCACTCCGGGCTAGAGAACAGGGTCGCATCATCCCCTTCGGGGGGGGGGGGGGAGTGGAGAGCGAGGGGACTCCCTGAGGGGGCCCACGGCAAGAGACAGATGTGCTAAGGCTCCGAGAGGTGCAGCTCCAGGAAGTGGTGGGGCCTGACCCCCACGAAGGGCTGTCTCACTGAGAGGGGCACCCCCCATGGACTGCACGGGGCCAAGAGTGGGCACGATCTGTGAGTCCGTGACACCAGGCCACAGACATGGAACCATAGAAGTGTCAGGCTGGAAGGGGTCTCAGGAGAGGTCTAGTCCAGCCCCTGCCCACAGAGCCCCCTCTGAAGGGACTAGAGCCGAATGCCCAGCACAGACTGCTGAGTCCCAACAGCCCCTGGGCGTCCGAGGCTCAAAGCTCACCAGCCTGCCCCGGATGCTCTAGCAAACCCAGAGGGGCTGGAAGCTCCCGCAGATCAGCAGCTGGTGCTGTGGGTGATTCCAGTGGGTGCCAGCTAGGGTGGGGGTGTCGCATGGCATTTAGGCAGTGCCACTTGCAGCCACACCCAACACAGGTGTAGAGACCGTCTAGACACTGGATTCTCTAGGCCAGGCCTAGTTGTTCACCAGCAGTTCCCCTCTGCAGAAATGCTGGGCCTTATATCTGGTTTCTTCTCCCAGCAGGCCTTGCTCCAAGCCTACAAGTCACCTGATTTCTAGGAATTACAAGTCCCAGGATGCACAGTGCAGACCAGGGAGCCTGTTTTAAGGGGCCAGTACACTGCTAGAGCTGTGTATTTAGGGCTGAGGGAGGCACACGACCCCTCCAGCGTATCCCAGCCAGAGTTCAGACTCCAGTCACAGGCTGGCTCTAACAGAGCTGGCTTTGTTTTCAGTCCCATCACCACGTGAGGAGCCCACTCAGCCCTGGAGCGAGTGGCAGGAGGGGCCAGCTGCAGACCCACTGGGCCCCGGCACACAGGGAGGCGGCTTTCCCCTGCAGCCAGCCTCCCGGGCACCCTGCCCCAGTGGAGCGCGGACAGGAGTGGGCCGGCACTGCCGTGACATTCAGCTGCAACGCTCATGCTGCCACGGTCCTGGGTTTGCTGGGTTCCCTCCTGCTTTGGGAGTGTCCCGCTTCTCCCAACCGGCACCACAAGGAGTGCAGTGTGGTTATATGACAGCATTAGTTTGGGAGAGAAAACTTCAGTGTTCAGATTTCTTCAAGACAGACTTGCCAGCCAGCTCCATCCTCACCCCAGCTCAGACAGACCCTGACCTTGGGCAAGTGTCGTAGCCTCTCCTGCACTCCAGTGCCCTGGGACCTTCCCTCCACCCCCCGGGCCCTCTTACCTTGCCCGCGAAATGGTGGACAATGAAGGCATCTGTGGACATCTTGGGCTTCTGGAAGTGGGGGCTGTGGTGAAGGTGCCTGTCGTATAGCTTCTGAGCCCAGCTGGCGTCGCTGCCCTTGGGCATCTGGAGACAGAGAAGGCGAGTCAGACAGCAGGAGGCCTGGGGAACAGGACGCCTCCATCGCCCCCACGTAGAGCAGCCATCTGCAGCTGGGTATTTAGATTACTTGATTCCAAGGCCAGATGGGACCATTGCAATCTGGGCTGTCCTCCTGTACGAGACAGGCCAGAGAGCTACCCCCAAAGTCATTCCTAGAGCCCATCCCAGAAACGCCATCCATCTTCATTCAATCATCACCACCACCACCACCAGAGAATCCACCGCGAGAAAGGGAATACGTTTTTTTTGACAGCCAGACTAACCACTGGAACAATTTACCAAGGCTCGTGGTGGATTCTCCATCACTGATGTTGGCAAATTGTTCCAACGATTACTCTGGCTATCAAAAATGTATGCCTGTCTCCACTCTGAAAGGGCACTTTGTCTTGCTTCAATTTCCAGCCATTGGATTATGTTCGACCTTTCCCTGCTGGAATGCAGAGCCCGTTAGGAACTATTTGTTCCCCACACAGATTCAGACAGCAGTCAAGTCACCCCTGAACTTTCTCTTGGTTAAACTAACTCAACTGAGATCCTTGTAGCTGTCGCCATCAGGCAGATTTTCCTTTGATCAGTCTCCTGGCTCTTCTCCGAACTCCCTCCAGTCTAGAAGCTCTCCCCAGCTAACTGCCTGCCAGGAGAGGGACCAGCTGGGAGCAGGACATGGCCAGTTATGCTGGATACTCCCCACCATTTGCAATGCCCTTGTGAAAGCCAGGCAGGCAGCCAACTCCTACACCTCCTAGCCTCCCTCTCTACCCATGTGCTTCTGCCGGTATTTCTGATGCAGCACAAGCCAGCCGAGCTCCTTTGGTCCCATGCCCAGTGGAGCGCTGCCCCAAGACCAGGAGTGCCTCTTGGAGGCACTTAGTTTTTTTGCAGCCGGACGGTTGGCTGGAAGTTGACACGGTTTGTGGATTGGTCAAGGTGCCATGTGCAGAGCTGTGAGGAGCAGGTACTGCATGAACTGCCTTTCCCCATCTCGCCGCATGTCAAGCCAAGGGCCAGCCCAAGGTCTGCCAGGCCACCAAGTAGCACCACACCCAGTGGGGCAGGCAGCGGGCACCTGTACACAGGATGGGCCTGAGATCCAATCCCACGGCAACAGTTTTCTGCCATCATCAGCCTGGGCTGCATTTGAACGGGCAATGTAGTGTCAAGGCTCCTCAATGCCCCCGCCCTGGCCAAGCTTCCACACGCTTCACAAGATTGGAGGGGGAGAGCAAGGCACCAAGATTGGGAAGCTGTCGGCTGTTCCCCACAGGGTGTTCATTTGAGGACAGGTTGGTTCAGGCCTAGGACCAGAGACTGTCCCGTTACCCAGGCTGGAAGGAGTGTGCGGGACCCTCCCACCCCCCAAAGCCGGCATCGGCCCCAGATGCGCTGCTGGCCCCCCGGCGAGGCAGGACGGACGCTCACCTTGCACTCCTCATTCAGGAGGTCCAGAATGCCCAGCTTGGCCTCGATGAGGTCGATGCAAGGCTGGTTGTCGTAGAAGTCGATGAAGGTCCAGGGGATCTCCTCCTTCATGTATTCCTCCTGCTCCAGCTTAAAGACGTGCTACAGGGGAGGGATGGGAATGGGATCAGAGCTCTCGCCCCTCCTGCCCCCGCACAGGACTGGTGGGGGGGGCATGGGGGAGAGGATAGCCAGAGTTCAGTCTAGATTTCAGTGGGCCCGCACTGTTGCCTGACTGTGCCATGCCAGCGGGCCAGCCCTTCTGCCTGGGAAGATGCTCGGTCGGCGCCCCCGCCTGGAGATGCGGACTACAAGGGCACTTCTGGCCATGCTGCCCAGACTGTAAGTGACCACGAGCTGCAGGGAGGGGACAATCGGGCCCTAGGCTGACTACAGCGGCTCTACACGGCCCTGCCAGGCCAGGACTGGGATTTGGGGAACTGCCGTAAGAGCCACTCAGGTGTTGTCTCACCACAACAGCACTCTGTGTGGGGGTGGGTCCCTACCTTCCTAGCGGGACCCTGCCCCATTTTCTCTGGACAGAGCCCTCCCCTGCAGAGTGAGGGCTGAGCAGAGACCCCTGAATGGAATCCCCTGAACATCCCTGCCACAATGTGCCCAATTCCCCTGGGCTCCTTTGACATTTCCAGTCTTCTGGGCTAACCAGCACACAGCCCAAAGACTGACCCCCAGAGACCAGATGAGCAAACACCCCAGCTGCCCGAGCCGCAGCGGTAGTGACATCTGCTGAACCCCCAGCCCTGGGGCGAACGTGGCAATTCACCCCCACGAATGGGATTTTGTGGGCAGGTGGGAGCCTGTGAAAGGATGTGGAACCTCGGCTCCCATCTGCCCCCCAAGCAAGCAGGGGCCTGGTGAGCCAAGGGCACGTCGGACGGGGACAAGGTCGGAGTTCACTTTTTGGCAGCACGCTATTTAGTGGCTTGGCAACTCTTAGCAGTGCTGTATCGTTAGCTGAACCAGCCGGGGACAGAGCCTGTTTCGCAGGAAGTTCCCCTGATTTTCAAACTCTGTTCAGAAGTGGAATGAAGATTTTAAAAAGTTTTCAACAAAATGAAATGCTAAAAAAGGGGATTTGGATTTTATCAAGGTGTTCCAATTTTGACTATTCGCTTTTTTTAATTATTAAAGTTTTTGTATAAACGGAGTTTTGTTGCAAGAAAAAACGAGCCTGTTCCTAAAACGTCCAATGGGGACACTGACCGAAATGGTGTCAAAACTGACCGTTTAGGTAAAAAGCATTTTTGGAGGGGGGCGGGGGGAAGGGGGAAAGAGAGCATTTTTGTAGGAAAATTGAGACCAAAGAGGTTTCCCAGCCAGCTCCAGACATTGGGGTTGGGGGGGGGGGAAGGGGAACAACTCTGGCCCCATCGTCGGACTGTTCTCTGCTGAATGCTTTAACAGCTGCCGTTGGGCTAGTCCCAGTGACCAGAGCCCGGTTACAGACACGGCTTAACTGGCCTCAGCACTACGGCGCCAGGCCTGGAATTCAATACGCAGGTGTCACTCGGTTGAGCTAGCAAGAAACTGTCAGCTCTTAAGAGCCATTTAGGGGCCTTTCAAGGCTTCCCCAGCCAGCCCCCCAGGGCCTGGAGGTGAAGGGGGGTGTTGGCAATTACTACCTGCTGCTCTTCTGAGAGCAACCGGAGGGCACCAGGCTTGGAACAAGAGAGGGGAGAACAGATGTTCAGGTACCCAGTGACATCCCCGGGTAATTCAGTTAGTTTGTTTTACCGTTGCACCCAGGAGCCCCAGTCGTGAACCTGGGCCCCGCTGCGCTAGGTGCTGTACACACAGCCTGCCAGCTCCAGACTCCCCACAAGGGTACGGGAGCCCAGCAGGAAAGGGGGCTGCTGGCGACAGCTGGGAGGGCAGCACTGACCAGGTTGAAGTGCTGCTGCAGCTTCTCGTTGGCGTAGTTGATGCAGAACTGCTCGAAGCTGTTGACTGTGAACGTCTCGAACCTGAAGGAGAGACAGGGCTGGGGGTGACTAGGAGGAAGGCGAGGGGGGTGACAGGGCCTCTCCAAGGGTTTGTACTTTTCAACAAGGAGAATTATCAGAGAATCAGACTATCAGGGTTGGAAGGGACCTCAGGAGGTATCTAGTCCAACCCCCTGCTCAAAGCTCAGACAGGTTTTTACCCCAGTTCCCTAAACGGCCCCCTCAAGGATTGAACTCACAGCCCTGGGTTTAGCAGGCCAGTGCTCAAACCACTAAGCTATCCCTCCTCCCCCAAATTAGTGGGGGAAACAAGTCCAGCTGGGTTCAGTGCTGGAGCAGAGAAGATCCCTGGGCCTAACACTCCTCTCCAGCCCATAAGCTTCAGCAAGGCCCCAAGTTGCCCTGAACCCTCGGGTCTTCCAAAGAGGGGGGCGTACGACAGCCCCTAGGCAGGAGCCCAGCAGGGATGGCCAGGGAGCACTCCCCAAGTGCACCAGCAAGAGCAGGAGATGGGGAGGGGGAAAAAGGACACTGCTACGGCCCACAGCTGGCCAAGCCCAACAAACACAGACAACCAGAGCCGTGCTCTAGCTTGGCCCAGCCACACACCCTTGTCTTGGCCACACGGAGCTGGATTTCCCAGACAGTCTGCCAGGTAGGCACCTGCGCCCCACCATGGGGAAGAAAAGAACAGAGGGGACCAGGAGAGCTAGGACCTGCCATCTCAGAAGACCCTGGAGGAGATTGTCCAGGGAACTGGTCAGGTGTGTTGAGAAAGGATCACCCAGGTGGTCCATGCTCTGAGGCCACATCACCTGACTAACGCGGGGCACCTGCCACCTGGCAGGTTCGCTAGTACGGAGAGGTTTCGCCAGGAAGGACCCCCCATGTAGAGTCACTCCCCTGAGCAGGCACAGACCCCTCCTTCACATGGGGGTGAGCCGAGGCTGGTCCAGCGTCCCTGGGGGGCCTCAAGCGAGGAAGGCTTGACTCCACGCAGGCCCAGTCCTTACCCGTAGATGTCCAGGATGCCGATGGAGGCCTGCTGTCTGCAGGACGCCCGCAGGGCCTTGTTGATCCTGCTCACGATCCACTTGAAGAGCTGCCCGTAGATGTGCTTGGCCAGGGCATCGCGGGAGTTCAGGGCCTGCTGCCTGGACATGGGCTTCACGTAGGTCTCGCTGGCCGTGACCAGCTTGCGGTAGCAGAGCCAGCGCGACACCTGGGACGTCTCCACACCCAGCAGTGTGCAGAACAGGCCCAGGGCTTCGTCGTCTGGCTGCATGGAGACAGAACCCTCGCATCAGCGGTGTTGCTGTGAGGAAGGGAGCGCTCCCCAGGACCTCCAGCTAGTACTGGGAGAACCTCCGGGGGCTCGGCAGAGCACCCCATTTGGAGCCAACAGCCCCAGGCCTACACACCTGCTCCTCAGCAGCCAGGCCTCTCCCCTCTAGCTTGGCTGAGGCAAGGGCCACCCTCATCAGTCAGCAGTCCAGCACGCCGCTACCCACAGGGCTGCTGGAGAGGGGACACCCACCGAGGGCTGCAGGGAGCCAGCTCCCCCTTACCTCAGTGAAGCAGCTCTCCCCGTGCCGGTCCTTCGCTCGGAGCCGGATGTTGCCCAGGTGCAGGATAGAGGCCAGGATGCTGAACAGTTCCAGCTGACTTGACTCATGAACCCCTGCAGAGCACACAGCACATGGTACCGCACCAGGCCAGGAACTGGGCAGCCCCATGGAGGGGGCCACTAGCCGCTCTCCCCAGGACAGCTTCAGCTCAGACAAGGAGCAAGTTCCAGCCGCTCCCGTCAGCTGTGAGGTGGGGGCAGGTTGGGTGCAAGGAGCACAGGGCTCTGCACATCTCTACAAATCTAACTGGGCAGCTGCTCCTACACAGCTGTTCCTAGTGCCCCGTGGGACATGCGCCCTCCCATGCCATAGTCACCCCAGCCTGCCATCACTGCTGCTTGCCCATAACATGCTCTGGGGCAGGTTACCGGGGCTAGGAAATGGGGGTGGAGTTCGGAGGAAGACTAGGGGCTGGGCTACACTACACAGTTAGGTGGACATAAGGTAACTTATGTCCACCTAATTATGTCAGCAGCGACAGCCTTCCTCCCGCCAGCGTCAGTGCCCTACTACCCCGACAGAACAACTCCGCCTCCAGGCATAAGGCTTGTGTCGGTGTAGTATCTGTGTAGACACTGCGTCCCTGACATCGGCTTTCGGCTGTCTTGTAAAGGTCACGGCCCCTGCCCAGCTGTCCCCTCTCCCCTGGAGGGCTGGGTAAGGAGCCCCAGCAGCCCTCACCCCTGCCGGGAGCCAGTTTTACAGCGACTGTGACAAGGCTTCCCCCGCCCCCGAGAAGCCCCAGGCGGATTTCCCTCTAGCTCCCAGCAGGGAACGGGGGGGGGGGGGCAGCCTGCCAGGGCTCAGAACCATGGATGGGTCATCCCTTAACCATCCACTAGGGGGTCCCTTGCACCTTCCTCAAACATCAGGCTGGCTGGGCCTGACCGGATGTGATATGGGGACTCCCATGCTCTTCGCAGGGACGATGCAAAGCCGGTGGGGACTGTAGCTCTGCATTCAAGCCAGCTGTAATCCCGACCCCCGCTGAGCGGCAAAGCCCATCTCCCCACTCCCAGCCAGAGGGGGTACCAGACCAGCTACCCAATAGCGAGAAGGCGTTTCGTGTGCTCTCCAGGTCAGCAGCATCGTCAGTTGCCTCAAGGTGCGTGCACTGCCCCTGGTTGGTGTAATGGAAGGATTCGGCCCCACCTGCAGGGTTAGAGATGGACCATACAGACACCAGCTCCCAGTTAGGTCCCGTCCACTGGGACCAAGATCAGCAGAACAGCTGCCTGCAAGCCACCCTGGTAACCTCACCTACCCTCTAGGTTCTCCCATCCATCTCTACAGCCCTGGTTTGAGATGTCCTGTATAGAGCCCACCCCAGCCTTGCAGCTTCCCAACTCTGCACCACCCAGACAGCCGCTGCCTGGGGACAGTTGGCTGGACTCTTGCCGGCACGCTGGCTGCCCGGGGAAGCACCGATTCTCTGCCAGTGGCGCTTACCGAGGCCCAAGCCTTGGAACTCCGGCAGCGCGGCCGACGCGCACAGCTGGTAGAAGATGTGGTAGTTCCTCTCGGTTTTCGCCTGCAGAGACAAGCAGAACAGCTGGTTTGGTCCAGATTTTCCTAGATCCCTCCACCTCTTGCTACCTCATCCCTCTGGCTAAAGGAACGCACAGGCCACACCAGTTACCACTAGCCCCTCCTCCACAGTAACAAACCCCACGCTTATTCACATAAGAGAATAAGGGCCTACTATAGCTACCAGCTAAGGGAGTCTCTCCCTGAGCTCAAGAGGAAGAACCTCCTGCTTTTGGAATTGAAGGGTCTGATTTCAGACTCCCTCCCACCCAAGCAGAAGTTGGGGAAGAGCACTGCAGCCTGGCTACATATGCACATCTTTCAGGTCTGCCTGGATCTTGGGGCATCTCAGCCATCTGCCCCCTGCTCCAGCCAGGAGGGGGGAGGCATAGACGGCAACAGGGAAGCATTTCTCCAGCTTCCCCCCAGTGGAATTTCTGGTCACTGTTTCTGGAATAGGCATTTTAATTAGTTTTTTAGCAATATGGTGGATTTCCCCTTTTAAAAATGGAAAGCGGCATTTTAAAGAGGCTCATTCGCAAAGTGAAAAGTTCAGTAGAAAAAGGGCACTTTTCCCCCAGACAAAAATTTTTCCTGCTTGAAAAAGTCAGCCAGCCCTCCTGATAAAGACCTCCAGGTCTTGCTTTTACCGACTTGCTCACTGGAAGGCGGTTAAGGTAGCAGTCTTGACCCAAGATGGGAGCCTTCTAGCTTAGACACCTGCCTCGTTCGGCCAGTGGAGCTCCTTAGTGTCAGCGAAGGGTCTGTGGAACTTCCTTCCCCATGATTGTCTGACGGAGCCTGGATTTGAACCTTCAGTAAGCCAGCCAGGCTCAGCCACTCATGCGGGCTTTGCCACCAGCGGGAAGTTTGCTGAGGAGGGCATTCGTTGGTGTGTTTAACTCACTCACACAAGCTCTGGATGAACTGGTTGTGAAAACCACTCACATCCAGGGTCTTTTGGTTGGCAGGCTTTGATTGATGGGGTCTTAAACTTCAGTAAATTCTCATGGAAAAGTTATTTCAACCTTCCCTTGTTCCAGCTTTACCACAGGAAACAAATCAGTGATCCTGGGGGGCTGTTTGGGGGGTGGAAGGGGAGAGAACCAATTTTCTTTTCACAAGCATTAAAGCATCACAATGAAAAACTAAAAGACTCTCCATGTCCTTTGTTGTGTTGTGTGCAGGGGCGAGAGAGAGGGGGAGGAAATCGCAAGGTCTTCTGTTTCCTGTTGTCAAAAAGGCCCTTTTAACTCTCACGTTTTTGTTCAGGAAGTTTCCTGAAGCTCTCGTCAAGCTGTGGCTGCGCAGATCAGGCATGTCAGGGGTGGGCGGGGGGGAGGAGCGGGAGGATATTGAGACGATAGAGTAAGACTCCCATGGAGCCTTGCATCTCAGTCAGCAACAGGGGTCCCAGCTCAATCTTATATGAGCGAGCAAGGGCCCTGGGGCCGGAGGGGGAAGAGTCCAATAGTCAGAGCACATCATGCGGCTTCACCACCACCTGCCAGCCATGCACCCCCTCCTGCCCTGGGCAGGGCATGGTGCCCCGACCCCAGCTGCACGCTGGGAGCACTGCCCACCGCACACCGCTAAGGACTTCGGGTAGTATTTGGAGCTTGCATTGAAGGAACTCCCCAATATCAGCATAGGGACAGCCCTGGTCCCCCCTGCTAGCTAGTGGGCGCCAAGGGGAGATTTACTTCACCCCCAACTCAGAGGGCCTTGAGGGGGGAGTACACACACACACACACACACACACCCCTCCCTCTCAGGCCCTTCCCAGAGTCCATTTCCTCAGCATGCGGAGAGCCAGAGCCTGGCCGAGGCTGCAGACCCAGCCCAGGCAACAGGAGAGTCCAGCGAGCGAGAGGAGGCGCCAGCCACCCCCACGCCGTCTCTAAAGGGGCTTTGCTTACCCGGACCCAGTTGCCTGCTCAGCGACACCCTGGGCCGCAGTGCCCTACCCAGCTGGCGTTCTACACCCCCTGCCCCGAACAGGGCCCACCTGGAAGGTGAGGCGGGATTTCTCCAGCAGGTAGGTTTTCATGGTGGCCCCGACAATGCGATACTCATGGCTGAAGCAGATTTCCACATATTTCCCAAAGCGGCTGCTGTTGTCATTCCTGGTGGTCTTGGCATTTCCAAAAGCCTGATGGGGAAGGGAAATGGTGCTTAGCCCTTACACGGAGATCTAGGGTGAAAAGCGCCGAGTGCCTAGCCAAGAGCATCTTTGCACCCATTTTACAGGTGGGGAAACTAAGGCAGGCGGGTGTGAGACTCCCCTGGGGTCACCCAGCAGAGCTGGGAACACAGCTTAAGTCTCCCGAGTTTTAGTCCAGTGCCCTGTCCACTAGGTCACATTGCCGACTGGGTCTATGCACCATTCCCTTCCCTTCTGCACACCCCGCTGCCTCCACCCATGCTGGGCACACCTGGGACCATGCACAGGTGGCAGGTACAGGGCTGATCCGTCTGCAAGCCCTGAGCGCTCTCCCTTCCTAGTGGTGTTCGCAGTGAGAAGGCTGGCGTGGGGCATGCCTTAGGCTGCGCTCCCCAGACAGTGGGTCCTGACCCTCCCGTGGTCATGGGAAGGTTCTAGATGGGTCACAGACCCAGTGCAGGGGGGGCGGGGGAGGGGTGTCACAGTGGCAGCTCCTGTCCCACTGACCTGGACCCAGCTCCCTGCTCCTGGCAGACCGGATCACAGCATCACTCTTACAGCCCAGCCACCCAAGCTGTTATGACAAGGGGCAGCTGGGCCGAACCTGACGCAATACTGCAACCCTTACTGAGCCGGGCCCAGAGCTGCAGGACGGACTCACTCTCCAACACGTGCAATTGCAAAGAGAAAACACCATTGGTGGGTCGCCTTCAGGAACCGTGGTTCTAGGGCCTGGTGCCCTCAGGACAGGGCCAGTTCCAGGCACCAGCCCAGCAAGCAGGTGCTTGGGGCAGCCAAGGGGAAGGGGCGGCACGTCAGGCTGTTCCACGGCAGTTCGGCAGCGGGTCCCTCTCGGAGGGAAGCACCTGCTGCCGAACTCCCGCCGAAGAATTAAGCGGCGTGGTGGCGCTGCCGCTGGAGTGCCGCCGATCACGATTGCGATCGCGCCTCCCCCCCCCCCCGCTGCTTGGGGCGGCAAAAACCCTGTAGCCAGTCCTGCCTCGGGAGACCTCACTGCAGCAGCCTGGAGCCCAGGCAGCAAGAAATCCTGCTGAGAGTCGTGTAGAAATGGGGCATGAGTGCTGAGATGGGCTGAGCACTGAATGAGGCCCATGCTACCTGCTTTCCAAGCTCTGGCCCGAGACAACCAGCCTCCCTTGGAGGAGAGGGGCTGGGAACACAGAGGTGAACTGTGCCCGAGCAAGGTGTGTGTGTGTGGAGAGATGTGCGGGATCAAAAGAGTCTTTGGGATGCCGAACGGTCCCCAGACCACCTCGTCCAGCCCCACCAAGCATTGCCAAGTCACTGGATGTAGCCAGCCGGGCCTGTGGGTGGATCAGGGCAGCTGGCAGGGCTGTCCCACCGGCTCCCACGCTGCGGGCTCAGCAGGCTTCCGGGCAGAGACACACCGCCCCTTCCTGAGGGGCCTCGTTCCCACCCCCGATCAGCCTGCAGGGGAAGCTCCTCCATGCTCAGGCCCTGCTGATGGACCTTGGGCCAGAGGCCTCCCGAGGTCCCATGAGCGGCCAGCCGCACCACAGCTCTGTGCTCCACCTTCCCGATATCGGCGTAGGGACGGCCCTGCCTGCTAGCTACAGCAGGGGGAGCCGAGGGGATCGACAAGGGGAGATTTACTTCACCCAGACTCAGAAGGCCTTGAGGGGGGAGTTCTCCAAACCTTTCTATCCCCCAGCTGTGGGAGCTGTCCACTTCCCTCATCTTGGGGGGGGCATTTATCAGAGACCCAGCCATACAGCTGCAGGCACTTCCCAAGCCAGGGGGTGGGATACCACACCTCCCACACAGAGCAGAGAGGGGAGGGGAAGAACCCAGGCAGGCTGGGAACAGCAGCTCCCTTCCAGGATAAAAATAAACCGAGACACATTGCACCATAGGAGGGGAGCCGAGAGCTGCCTCCTCCAAGCACCATTTCCTCCCTCCCCGCGTGCAGAGCAGCCAGCCAGCCCGCCCACAGGCACAAGTTCAGGAGACGTGCCCCATCAGCAGGGAAAGGGAAGCAGGAAAGCGAGGCATGCCAGGCCGCTCTGCAGAGATCCCCTCCCTCAACCCCTTGAGGGGCAATACTGTGCCAAGGACAGCAGCACAGTGGTGTGTTTAGCGGGGGCAGGGAGGAGAATCTTGCTCCAGGTGAAACCTGGCCACCCTGCATCCACGGGGAGCTCAGCGCCTCTGCCCTCAGGGCAGCAACCGGCCCTCCAGCAGAATCCGCTGCCTCCCGAGGGCCTTCCTCCAGCCCAGGGCTTGTTTAGTCTGCAGAAGAGAAGAACGAGGGGGGATTTGATAGCTGCCTTCAACTACCTGAAGGGGGGGTTCCAAAGAGGATGGAGCTCGGCTGTTCTCAGTGGTGGCAGATGACAGAACAAGGAGCAATGGTCTCAAGTTGCAGTGGGGGAGGTCCAGGTTGGATATTAGGAAACACTATTTCACTAGGAGGATAGTGAGGTACTGGAATGGGTTCCCTAGGGAGGTGGTGGAATCTCCATCCTTAGAGGTTTTTAAGGCCCGGCTTGACAAAGCCCTGGCTGGGATGATTTAGTTGGGGTTGGTCCTGCTTTGAGCAGGGGGTTGGACTAGATACCTCCTGAGGTCCCTTCCAACCCTGATATTCTATGTTTCGTGCAGACAAGAAAGCCCATGAGTAGGAGGAGAGGGGCCCCTCTATAGCCCAGTCTCCCTCACCCGTGCAGCAGAGCACACCTACCCCCCAGGCATGGCTAGGAAGCTCTCTCAGCCATTTGGAGCCCACACAAATTCCTCCCCTTATCAGATGCAGATCTGAGCTACCATCCCTGCTTCTTCCCTCCCCTCCGGCACACCCACGAGAGACGAGCAGCGCCTACCTCCATGATGGGGCTCGAGGCCAGCACCTTCTCCTCCATGCTGGAGTCACCCAGGGATCCCCCGACCAGGGCAAAGTACCGCATGGCATATTTGGCCGACGCCGTCTTGCCAGCACCTGACTCGCCGCTGATGATCAGCGACTGGTTCTCGTCGTTCCTGCGGGAGGCAACGGGAGCCCATCGCTATGGGAGATGGGGGCTCAGCGAGGGCAGAGACTCAGCAGGAAGATGCCCTCTTTAGTCATGGCTGAACCGCCAGATGCTAAGGGAAAGTCGCATGTTTCTCCTGGCCTGGAGTTTGCTCTGAATGTCCCATGGAATCTCCCAGGTGTGGCTAGGCCAGGTGTTCCCTGAGGGTACCTGGGGACCATCCAGCCCTTCTCAGTTGAGTTCGGACAGGCAGCAAAGCGGCGTCAGGGTGGAGCGGGGGATGAAGGCTGACGTGGGCTGTTTAAGTACAGGCTCAGGCTGGGTCTGAACCTGGCTTAGCACACTGGGGCCCCGGGGAAGCCTGGGGCACCAGGGAAACTCAGCCAGTTTGACTCCCCCCACTCCCTGGTGGTTCTATGCACCCATCCAATGGGGAGGGAGGGACGGATTCTGGCTCCCCTGCTGGGCAGACTTAGCACTGCAATCCCATCTGGGGGCTGAGAAGGGGCCAACCCCCAGCATTTCCCTCCTCCCCCTAAGGAGAGGCATTGAGCAGGGGAGTTGTCAGACAGAGCCTTCCTCGCGGGGTCAGGTTTTCAGGGACCCTCAGCTGCGCTCCAGCAAACCAGTGCCACACATGGCAGGAGCCAGCCCCACCGCTCCTGCCACCACGCAAATGCAGATTCACCACGGAGTGGCTGGGAGCCAGCCCCAGGGAGCACTGGGTTTTATTTTAAAGACATGGCTCCTTCCTTCCCCCACCATGATGCCCCAAGAGGCTTTGTTCCCATCCCTCCCCAATAGCTGGGGAGAGCAAGTGTCTGCCCCACATACAGCCATTAGCAAGTGCCAGCCTCCCCCGGCCATTGCCCACAGCCAGGCAGAGCATGGCCTCGGCCCTGTCTGGGGGAAGCAAGCAGCGGGGCACGCACAGGCCCTGTTCACACATCTACCTCCTACAGGAGCTGCTGAGGAACCAGTCAGCTGTAATTAAGCTGCTGGGGTCCTTCTGATGCAGTTAATAGGCTGGGCTGGCAGGGGCCAGTCTAGGGAGTTTATTTGGTCTCATCTCAACATGGTTAGCCAACTGTTTGGTTGCTTCACCCCCAGTCCTCCGGGGCCCCATGCAGAGATGACCCCACGTGGACCTGGGCGTCAGGACGGTGACGTGTACTGAACCAACACTAAGGTTGTACCTTGGGCTCTCCCACATCAGCCACCAGCTCCATTGATCAGAGACACCCTGGAGAGGCTGCAGCTGCAGACGCTTGTCTTAGGGTGTCTACACAGGAGCGGGAGGCGAGGTTCCTGGCTCAGGCAGACATACCCACGCTAGCTCTGATGGACTTGGGTGCTAGAGATAGCAATGCAATGGCGCAAGTGGTGGGATGGGTTAGCCACCCCCCTACCCCCACATATCATCTCAGCTGAAGCTCTAGGTACATACATGGGGCAGCCACCGCTACCCTGCTCTATTTAGCAAGCTGGCTTGGTCAGAGCTAGCGTGGGTACATCTCCCCCAGCAGGAAGTGACGCCTACACTGGAGATGTACCTTGGAGGCAGACGCTCCCGCCCTTCCCTCTAGAACAGGGTCGCATGAACTAGCTCCAACCCCCCACAGCCTGAGTACCACGTACAGGCAGTCGCATTTGTGTCAGCACACGGGGACCCATCAGGTTACTGAGCCATCAGAGCTTGCCAAGAGCTTCCCTCAAACCACGTGTCACGTGCCCACCCCCACTGATCAGCACCAAGGGAAGAGACACAAGGCCAAGGAACCAGTTTGTTTTGCAGCAATTTCTTTAGACTTTCGCATCCACACGGAGGGTCAATTCTAGAGGATTAACAGAGCCACAGCCCCTGCTACAGACTGGCCCAAATAGAACGGGTCTCCCACGATTAAATTCTGGAGAGAATGTCTAGGGACCCCCACTGCTTCCATTCTATTAGGTTCTATGGGATTTCTCCCCAGGGCATTGCTCCGCTGCTCAGTCTTACCCCAGCTGAGCCACCCGCTGGGCCTTTTCGGAGGCTGGGATTTTCAGCAAGGCAGACACTTGGCTTCGACTGCCCTTCAGCTGCCGAGAACCCCGGCCATGCTCTATGCTGCTCAGACGGGCCACCACGTTCCTCCCATTGGCCAGGGTTGGGCACTGCTGGCCATGCCCCACAGCATCGCTCCATCCTGCCAAGTTCCAGACCCTTGGACTCTGTTTCGCCTCCCCGGCATCTTTCCAGCTGCTGAACACTTCTCCCCTGAGCCCAGTCTCACTTCATCTTCTGAGCTGCTCAGAGCAACTGAACAAGGAAACTGGGAGATTCCCTGCGCTTCCCCCTGGCCAGAATTCCTGACCTTGAACATTACTTGAGATCTGTAATGGGGTGGCACCACCTCTCGCAAGCGCCCCCTGGTGGAACATGTACATGCCTGCAGTTTTTCTCCACTCACAGTGCCCCCTGTTGGCCGCTGCGCTTGTCAGGAGGGTCTTTGGTGACTCAGCCCTCTGTCCATGGGTGGGCGAAACAAACCCACCCCTTCTGGGGTGCACAGTCCCAAGCATCTCTCCCTGGGCTCAGTCCGGCAGGGCCCATCACAGTACTGCTTGGTCCAGCCAGGTTGCAAGGCTCCTACGCTGGAGCTGAGCAGTGGCCCGAGGGCTTCTTCCCTGGGGACTCCTTGTCCTCGGTGACTCTAGGCTTCCTGCTGAGCCACCCCTCTTGGGCTCAGTTTGCGAAGTCAGCCCCTTCCCTGGGGTGCTGCAGTTCTAATTCCTTTCCTTAGGGCATAGCCACTTCCCCTGGTCCAACCCACTGCTCTGGGTCCCAAACCAGGGACCCTTTAAGCCCTGTGCTGCATCCCTTTACTAACTGCTGCTCCACATTTCCCGAGGTCACTTCCCCACAGCCCATCTTAGCGGAGTCCCAGCAGCCAGCCAGGATCGCCTTCCTCGCTCCCACTGTCCCTGCCAGCGTGGCCCCGGCAGTCAGGAGCTATTCTCAGGCTCCCCTTGTCCCTGTTTAGTGGGCTCATCTGTCCAGCCCCTGCAGCCAGCCAGGAGCACCTCATCCTCCCCCAGTCCCAGCCAGCAGACTGAACTCTCTGGCCCTGCAGTTCCTTTTATATGAGCCTGCTGGGCCTGGATTGGCTACATCCCACGTGGCCTCTCTAGGCAGCTTGGAGGACCCTCTCTACTGCCCTTTTCTGGGGCAGGGTGTGGCAGGACCTTGAGGCCTCCAGAAGGGGGCCGAATCCACCCCATCACAAGATCCCAAAACCCAACATAACTTAAGTCCTGTTTGTAGCTAATCAGCAACAATAGCCCATCCCTGGGGGACAGAGCTCGGAAGGACCTGGGGTCCAGAGAAGCGGGGGGTTCTTCTGCACCAATCACTCCAGCAGGACAAGGAGCCAGTGAGGGATGCACACGTCACAGCATGCCGGGTGCGGCCTGGCAGAGCTCTGCTCACCTGGACATCTGCTTGTACGCGTCCTCGGCCACGGCGAAGATGTGAGGGTCCATGTCACCCATGTTCTGGCCGCTGTAGGCATAGATAACCGGCTCCTCGTAGATGGGCAGCTGCTTGTAAGGGTTGATGGCGACGAGGATGATACCTGGGGCCAGGAGGGAGGACATTCAAACCCAGCCACGAGCAGAGGAGAGGGGCAGGAGATGCTGTGAGAGGGATCCCCCAGCAGCTCAAATGAAGTTTTGGGGGTGGGGCAAGAGAGGAAAGGGGCATTTGAGCCAGCACTGAAGTGAGCCATGGCAGTTATTTGATGTGCGTGGCCACCGCACTAACATGGCCATCACTAGGATACTGGTATGAGCCTCAATACCATCCCCCCAGCTGCCATTTTACAACAGGCAGGGCTAGGAGACAGAGACGACCAGAGCGGGAGGTTCATTTGTGGAGGGCCAGAAAGCAGTGACCACGTCTGGTCTCAGGTCACCTGGAAAGCCAGGCATGGAACCCGGGTGTCCGACTCCCTCTCCCCTCCTCCAGCCACTGGACCCTGCCCCCTGGGAGTGCTGCAGGTTACCGAGCTCAAGGACTCCCCCGCACAGAAGAGTCCCAGGAGAACCCGCTCTAGCCCAGTGACCAGGCGCTCACCGCAGTAGGTGTAGATGGTGTTGGTCTCCAGGAAGCGAGCCCGGAGCGTGTGCAGCACAGCTGGCTCATGGAGGTAGCTCAGCGCCACCAGGTCGTTCTCTCCCGACAGGTAGTCGGGGTTGCGCAGGAAGGGCAGCTGGGGGCACCGGAGGTCGAGGGGGTAGGTAGATTCCTGTCATGGGGAAGGAGGCCAACGGAGAACAGCTGAGCTTGCTGGAGCCAGCGCCTTCAATGTCAGAACAGGGTTAGTCACTGCTCTAGCCCAGGCTGGGTCACCCCCATCCAGCAGCAGCTGCTCTCCCCAGCCCAGACCGGCAGTCACCCCCAATCCCCTGCCACTTGTCCTCTAAGCCATGGCCACCACACCAGGCAGCACTGCGCAGGGCGCGTGGGAAGCCAACCCTTTGACCTGCGGAAGGGACTGAGGCTTCTCATGGGAGAGACGCCAGCTCACCTGCCAGGAAGAACTTCTCCCTCCCTCCAATGCAGCAGGTGAGGGCATTTGCCTGTTCCCAAAGCCATCTGCCAGGCCAGTCGGAGGCTGGAGGACGAGCAGGCTGGGCTGTTGCCCTGCGTACCAGCGTGCAGGAGGAATAGGTGGGAGGAAGCCCAAGTTAGCCATGACTAGGGCCCTACCAAATTCATGGCCAGGAAAAATGCATGATGGACCGTGAAATCGGGTCTTTTGTGCGCTTTCACCCAATACTCTGCATCTCACGGGGAGACTGGCGGTTCTCAAATAGGGGGTCCTGACCCAAAAGGGAGTTGCAGGGGCTCAAAAGGTTATTTTAGGGGGGTTGCAGTATTGCCACCCAGCTCCGAAGGCAGCACAGAGAGCAGCGGTTGTTTGCTGGGCGCCCCGCCAGCAGCAGTGCGGAAGTGAGAGTGACGATATCATACCATGCCACCCTTATGTCTGTGCTGCTGCCTTCAGAGCTGGGCAACTGGAGAGCGGCGGCTGCTGACTGAGGACCCAGCTCTGCAGGGAGCAGCACAGAAGTACGGGTGGCAATACCATACCAGGCCCTCCTTACTTCTGCGCTGCTGCTGGCGGCGGTGCTGCCTCCAGAGCAGGGCTCCCGGTCAGCAGCTGCCTCGCTCCAGCTGCCCAGCTCTGGAGGCAGTGACACCACCAACAGCGCAGATGTAAGGGTAGCAGTACCGCAACCCCCCTACAATAATTTTGCAACCCCCCCCCCCCACCACCACCACCAAAAAACCTTCCTTTTTGGGTCAGGACCCCGACAATTACAACATCCTGAAATTTCAGATTTAAATAGCTGAAATCATGAAATTTACTATTTTTAAAATCCTACAACCGTGAAATTGACCAAAACGGACCATGAATTTGGTAGGGCCCCAGCCATGAGCCATCAGCACCTGCTTCGGCCAGTTATGCTTTGAGGCACTTGCCAGAAGCCTCTGAGCAGCCTCCAAGCCATTGGCGGCGACCCCGTAGCAGTGAAGCCAGGCAGAGCCGTGGCTTGTCCTGGGCATGGCCAGGCCCTCCGGCCAGGCTTACGATTCTGTCAGGGAGGTCACAGAAGTGGTGACATTGAATCAAGTCAGTGACACGTTGGAAGTGGCGGGAAACATGCTTGATGAGGCCCCGCAAGCAGAGTGGGCTTTGCAACCTGGTGCATGGGGGGGGGGGGGGGGGGGCAATGGCACTGCCGTTTGGCCGGTCCATCCCTCCGCAGATGGAGATGGACGGGCGGACAGGCCAAATCTCAGTGGCACCGCAGTGCGAGCCCAGGCGCTAGGTTGCAATGCCCGGCGCCTGGCCCAGCCCCACAGGAAGCTGCTGCAGTGGGGTGATCTCCCCTCTCCAAACCCACCCTCAGCACCCCCACTACACTGATGTAGTGAGAACGCTGCCAGGCAGGGACCTTCCCCAACCCAATGCCCTGAAATTCACTGGCATGTTAGGCATCGCCAGCAAGGGGCGGGGGGCGAGAGAAGCACCTGCACTTGGTAGAGGGGAATGCCACTCGCTGGGGGAGGGCTGGAGGACGGATGCCAGTTCTGCAAGGAGACCAGGCACTCCCCATCCTGCCTGAAGCTGCCAGAGCACCTGCTCCCCCAGTCGCACCAGGCAGCTGGACACGGAGCTCCAGGCAGCCCCAGGAGAGCCGTCTGCTGCCAAGCTCTGCAGAAGCCATTCCCAACCCAAGGAAAGTGCATTTGCCAGAGGTTGGCCAGTGCCCAGAGCGACTGGGCCGACAACAGGACCCTCCATGGGGCAGAGCTCCACCCCCGACCACAGCAGCCCCTGCTGTGCCTATTTAACCAAACTAAGACCCTGTCAGTACCTGCTCATCGGCATTGCGCTTGCCTGCAGTATGGATCTGGGACTGCTCCCACCCCAGGGAGCTTACAGCAGCTTAGAACAGTGTCCCCCCCCCTCCCCCCTGCACTGGAGTTAGTGGGGGGCGGGGGGGGAGGTTGGGATGCCACCTACTAGACCCTGCAGGCCAGAAGGCTCCCTGCCTTACCGAGCCATCTTCCAGTCGGAGATGGAGGACGCTGTCTCCTTCCTCATAGCTCCTGGTTAGTTCTGCAGATTTCCAGACTTCCAGGCAGTCAGGGATCCACACCCGGGTGCCCTACAAGAAAAGCCGGGGGAAGCACAGAAATGAGACAAGCAGCCGCCATCAGACACAAGGGAAGAACGGGGCTTCTTCTGCTGAGCCCCTCCCCTGGCGGCTGTGCCAGGTGCAGACACCCCTCCCCCCGCCGCCCCCGGCTGAATGAGCGGCATGGGAGAATGAGTGGAGGGGGGACCCGAAGTATGTAGGTGCAACCTCTTCACCCAGCTACAGGAGGTCACTTGGGAGCCCAGCTGTGCTCTTCACTGGCCATCTCTAGGGTCTGAAGGTAGCACCGAGAATTTGGCAGGGCGGGGGATGGGATGGTGGCGGACACCTGAGTGGGAGAAGTGCTCACCTTGCAGGCTTAGGCTGGGACATTCAGCCTCTTCCATTGGCTTTGTCCTTAGGGCTCTGGCAGCTGAAACTTCAGCTAAATTCAGCTACCAGTGACTCACGGATAAGAGCTCAGCTTTGCACCCTTCCCACGTCCTGGCTGGCCAAGACTGCAGCAGGAGGACCAGCACTGCTGGCTGTGACCCATCTGGCATGAGCTGAGGGGCTGCACCTTCTGCATCCACTCAGGTGGGGGGAAGCCACCTGCTCCATGACTGGCTCTAGGGGCAAATCTCCTCTTACAACTGGGGAACAGCAAGGACTAGCTCTCAGGCTGCATCCAGGAAGAAACCCCCTCGCCAGCTGCCAGTCTGCATACAAAAGCCCTTCCTAGCATCTGCAGGGAACCAAGCCAGTCACTGCCAACAGGCCTCTGCCTACACACCCAGCCCCATTGGAAGGGGACGAGCCATTGGCAGCACCATACGGCTGCAGGGGCCTAGCAAAGCAGTCTGTTACTCCGCTCCTCGCAGGGAGTCACTGGGACGAAGTCTGGGCAGGCCGAGGGTGTGCTGACCCCAGACCAGCTAACAAAGGCATTTCGTGTTCCTGCCCTGAGACCCAGGAGAGAGCGCGCCATTTTGGAGCAGAGCACAAAGGGGGAACGGCCCGAGCCGACTGGGCTGCTGCTCTCCACGCCAACCGCAGCTGTGTTCCACGGCACAGAGGCCTGACCATATGCCAATGGATTCCGTCCTGCCAGGGCGGCAGACAGGAGTCACCTGGGGAGATGCACATGTGGGTCTGAAGGGCCAAGGACACAGAACAGACCGGCCTCTGGGTTCTCTTAAAATCAGCGCTCAGAGCTGGGGCCTGACTTGGCTCTGAAATTCTCAAACACCAACAGATGAGCAGCCGCCTTCTCAGCAGAGGGTCTACCAAAGCAGCTGCAGCTTGGCCTCTCCCCACTAGACAACACTACCTCCAAGTCAGCATCTGACAGCGACTAGTGGGCGCCCAACTGGGTGGTTTAAGAGGAGAAAAGTTCTAGTGTGTTTGTATTGAGGTTTCATGGACCTCTGCTGCCCCAAACCTGGAGAGCTCTGTGTAAGCTCACAAGCTTGTCTCTCTCACCAACAGAAGTTGGTCCAATAAAAGATACCACCTCACCCGCCTCGTCTCTCCAATACCTGGAACCAACACGGCTACAACAACATTGCATTAAGAGGCATGTGTCAGGCCCCCCAAAATTGTGACCTCTTAAATAGATATGGGCTTTTTAATTCACCTTTTGGTCACGTTTTCAATCTTCTCTGCAACCATAAGCGCTAAAAACTCACTATAAAAAAAAGAAAAGCAGAAATTCTCCAGTTCCCAGGACTCCAGGAACTGGGGCTTTAAGAGGAGGTCAAATATTGCAAGTCTTGCAATAAAGCACCAAGAACCAGCCACACTGGTTTCTGGGTTAGGCGGCTTATTTCCCCTGCGTGGCAAGGGTCACCCCTTCATTTGTCTCCTTGGTTTCTGCAGCTTTTCCAGTTTTATTGGATTGCTTTACAACCACTAGCCTGATTTTCTTCCTCAGAGGTTTCAGTCAAACCTAACTCGATATCTAGACAGCGTATTCCCTAAGGCACGTTAAGAAGCAACTAATCTAGGACTTGCAGTGGTAACAGGCTGTCAGGGTTCCCTCCCCACTCTGAACTCTGGGGTACAGATGTGGGGACCCACATGAAAGACCCCCTAAGCTTATTTCTACCAGCTTAGGTTAAAAACTTCCCCAAGGCACAAATTCTTCCTTGTCCTTGGATGGTATTGCTGCCACCACCAAGTGAGTTAGACAAAGATTCAGGAAAAGGACCACTTGGAGTTCTTGTTTCCCCAAAATATCTCACTCCCCACAAGCCCTTTTACCCCCTTTCCTGGGGAGGGTTCAGAATAATATACCTACCAAATAGGTAAACAAGGTGAGCACAGACCAGACCCTTGGGTTTTTAGGACACTAAAAACCCCCCATCAGGTTCTTAAAAGCAGAACTTTATTATAAAGTAAAAGAAGCACCTCTGTAAAATCAGGATGGAAGGTAATTTTACAGGGTAAGAAGATTTAAGACACAGAGGATTCCCCTCTAGGCAAAACTTCAAAGTTACAAAAAACAGGAATAAACCTCCCTCTTAGCACAGGGAAAATTCACAAGCTAAAACAAAAGATAAGCCAACGCATTTCCTTGCTATTACTTACAATTTTTGTAATCTTGGATGCTGATTTCAGGGACGGGTTTAGGAGATGGTTGTTCTCTCCGGGACAGAGAGAGACCAGGGCAGGAAAAAACCAAACCTGCCCCCACAGATTTGAAAGGATCTTCTTCCCTTATTGGTCCTTTTGGTCAGGTGCCAACCAGCTTATTTGAGCTTCACCCCTGACAGGTAAAGGAGGGATTTTATGCTACCCATAGCTGTATGTTTAGGACACAGGCTCTTTGTCAGTTAGAGCAACAGCTCCAGGTTCAGTTAGCAAGAGATGCTAGAGCTGGGAGGACCACAAGGAAAGGGGATATCTGCTAGAATACCAGCCCTGCCTTCGGTCCTGAGCGCATCTGTGCCAGCGTTTGCTTAGGGGCTCCCTCAAACTTGGGTGACAAACAAAAATTCCCATCTGAAGCTCAGAAAAGCACCATTAAAATAGCCGATAAGTTTCGTTTCAGCTGGTATTGCCCCAGGGTGAGCCCGATACATAAAAGAGACCGATTAGTATCACGTAGGTCATTATAAGAGATTCATCTATAGAGTAATAAATTATTGATAACCTAATTTCTCATAGCATCATCTTTAATTCACCCTTCAGCCGTGAGCTCTTACTCCTCGTAAGGGAATTGCATGTAGGTCTTTCAGCGACGCCCAAGAGATGGTTTAGTTCTTGCCATTTTCCAATACAGAAAGATCAGCAGGTTGGATTTTTTGGGGGTGGAGGTGGGGGGAAAAGCCCTTCTGGAAAAGAATGGCACGATTCCCACAGTATGAAGCCCACAAGCGCAAAGAAAGCAGTTGGAAGTTTCCAGGAAAGAAGAATCTGTCATGGACTTTTTTAGGCTAGAAACCTGGGAACAGTCTGACTGGCCTAGATCGTTTGTCTAGTATCCAGTCTAGAATTGTAGCCAGCATCAGAAGTTGCACCTTGCTCTGAAATAAACCCCAGCATTAAGCAGGTGAGAGTCTGCACCCTCCAAATTAGATCTCCCAATCGCTTCTATTTAGAGATTCTCTTAAACTCCTTTCCAACAGTTGTTGGCAGACTGTGGCCATTTTTGAAAACCACCTCCTGGCCAGTCCTGTCATGGCAGATAATCAGCTGAACGCCAGGTCCCAGTGCAATACTGTGGCCAAAAGAGCCAACAGGATCCTTTGACACAAACAGGGGAATCTCAAGCAGAGGGGTTTGGCTCTAGTGCGAAAGCTACTGGAGTCCTGTGTCCAGTCCTGGTGCCCACAATTCAAGAAGGATGTTGCTAATTTGGAGAGGGTTCACGAGAATGATTAAAGGATTAGAAAACCGGCCTTGGAATGAATGAGCTCCTTGTGTCCATCTACTTAGCTTAACAAAGAGAAGGTTCAGGGGTGACTCGATCACAGCCTGCAAGTACCCACAGGGAGAAAGACTTGGCTCTTCCATCTCGCAGAGAAATGGCCACCACTATCCAGCGGCTGGATGCTGAAGCTAGACAGACCGGAAATAAGGTGCAAGTTTTGAACAGTGAGGATGATAAATAATTCAAGGGTTAATTAAGGGTTGGGAGGGATCCCCCATCACTGGAAGTTCCAAAAACCCCGACTGCTCTAAAGAGATTTGCTCGCATTCGGAGGAATTCGTTCAGGAAGTTCTATGGCTTGTGTTATGCAGGAGGTCAGACAACGGTGCCTCCTGGTTCCTCCATAGAGCAGTTACTTCGCGGACACTAAACTGACTCCACAGAAAATGCGATGCTAGAGCAAAAGCCGAACACGGTGCTCCCTGAAGGACAAGGTCTCCGAGTGTGTCACTTCCCAAGCCCCCTTTTCACCACCAAGGCCCCAAAGCATTCACTGGAAGAGTCAATCCAGCAACGGCAGCAGAAAGGAGCATTATCCCACATGTTCATTAGCAGTTATCTAAAGCAGACGTGCAGAAGACCAAATAGCACAACCCCGAACTGCTGACAGGTTTTATAGAATTCGGTTACCAAATCATGACCGAGAATTTACATTGCAACACTGCTCATTCAGAGGAGCTCTCCCCAGTTCTGAGCTCAGTTGATGACCAGGCAAAAGCAGCACGGGAACCAAGCCTGTAGCCAGTTTTTGTAGGCTGGCCTAGTAACCCCCCATCATGAACCAAGTGTGACATTATTGACATGACCTGTGACCGTATAGATCATTGTTGCACCCAGGGTCCTATGGTTGCACCAGTTCTTATACAGAGGAAGCCAAGTCGGGTGTCTATGGGAAGGTTATAGTTTGCTGGTTATGTTTATGCTGTCTGTATGTGTGTGTATCATTTTTGTATTTGAAGTTACAAACATTGGCTAGGTATTTGTTTGATTCCAAGTAGCCTCAGTGAAGTATTTGGTCAGCTTCTTGAGAAGAGACTTGTCTCAGTAAGTGCCCAATCAAGAAACACTTAACTGACAATGGACTTTGGGAGATGCCAATCCACATCTGAGCTTTCCTGGGAACGTTCAAACTAACATGTAAAGAATGGCGTCGGCCTGCAAAAAGCTGAATCATTCATAGACTTGCCCAGGTGACCGCAAACTCCCTCTTGTTGAGGGGATTTTACACAGGAGTTTCCACCCACAAGGGAAAGACTATAAGGCCCTGGAAACCCCTCCATTTTGTCTTCAGCTGGCTCAAAATGATGCTTCTCCACCCAAAAGAGATGCCTGAAAGAAACTGGAACAAAGGACAGTAAGTATGGAGGTGAGAGTGATTGCTGGACCCAGACTAGGAAGGAGTCTAGTCTGCAAAAGAAGCTTATTGGAACATCTCTGAGGGTGAGATTTCATTTATATTCAGTTTCCTACTGTATTAGGCTTAGACGTGCATGTTTTATTTAATTTTGCTTGGTAACTTATTTTGCTCGATCTGTTATTACTTGGAACCACTTAAATCCTATTTTTTATATCTAATAAAATCACTTTTTGCTTATTAATTAACCCAGAGCAAGTATTAATTCCTGGGGGAGCAAACAGCTGTGCATATCTCTATCAGTGTTATAGAGGGCGAACAATTTATGAGTTTACCCTGTATAAGCTTTATACAGAGTAAAACAGATTTCTTTGGACCCCATTGGGAACTAGGTATCTGGGTGCTGGAGGCAGGAGCACTTCTTAAGCGGTTTTCAGTTAAGCCTGCAGCTTTTGGGAGACGTGGGTCAGACCTGGGTCTGTGTTTGCAGCCGGCTAGCCTGTCTGGCGCAACAAGACAGGGTACTGAAGTCCCAAGCTGCCAGGGAAAACAGGCTCAGAGACAGTCTCAGCACATCAGGTGGCAGTCCCAAGGGGGTTTCTGTGATCCAACCAATCACACCAAGACCTGATGCAGTGTCCCATTTGAAGAGCGAATACAGCTGCATTTCTATAGCAGAGAGCTTTCTGTGGAAGGAGTCCCAGCGCCCCATTTTACAGAAGGGGAACTGCAGGCTGAGGACCTGACGTATCTGGGCATACGGAGTACCGGGCAGTGATGAAGGTGATACACAAAGTGCAGGCTAATGGCAAATCAGGCCCAGAGAAGGCAGTGGCAGAGCAGAAGTGAAGCCAGGAGTTCCAATCATCCCCTGCTCTAGTCATTAGAACCCACTTCTTTATTCTGCACAATCAATTCCTACTAATTAAGTTTCTCCTTGGATATTAGAAACTAGTGGGGCTATATTACTTGCCACCCGGAAATTCTACAAAAATGTACATCTACCCACACAGATTAACACCGAGTCATAAGAGAAGCCAGAGGCCTTTTGCAGTCCAAGGAAAACGCCTTTCCCAATACAGACGGCCCAGCTCTCAGGGACAGGCTCTGGGAGGAGTTTTAGGCCCGTGCAGAAGCCCCACAATTCTGTAAGTTATACAGTCTATTTTAGATTTGCAAGGCCAGTAATATATCATGCTCCCAGCTGGCTCCTGCCTGCCTGTTGCTAGAAATAAGGGCTGCAAATTTCACAGATTTGCAAAATCAGCAAAAACATAACTTGGCTCACAGCAAGTGTTTCCGCAGCATGGAAGACACGGGTTAATAAAATGTTAACAAAACAAGCAGTGAATAGTTAAGTCTAGAAGACTTGAACAGCTTTTTTTAACACTACACAGGGTGTGTATGGCATTATAGCCAAAAACCCTGTGCTGAAAATATTTCGGTTGCAAAGGTAAGCATTTCAACGTTGGGAAGTGCCAGAGTTTAGGTTACCCATGCGACCTAACTCAGCCCCAGCTAGAGCTAATGGAGTATCTTCTATATGACCAGCCGCTAGAGGGAGATGGCAACAGTTTGCCACTGGCTTTCACAGCTGTTTGAAAAAACTTCTGGATTAATTCCTGATTGTATTGGGGGGAAATGTGCTCTGGTAGTTCGACCCTTCTTACCCCCAGCTTGTCCCATCCCCTGGCTCCTGTGCCCAACCCCCCCGCCCTTCTGACCCCCTCCCACTGGGTCCTGCAGCCCACTGCCCTGCCCTGCTTTTCAGCCAGGCTCTTTTCAGGGGGCACAGAGCACAGGAGAGGTTTTCCCAGCTCTCAGTTCTAGTGACTGGAGCCTCAGGGTTGGTCTACACTACAGTTAAAAACCAGCAGCTGGCCCATGCCAGCTGACTCAGCCCTGTAGCCCGAGGCCCGCAAGCCTGGTTCACGGCCGTGTAGACTTCTGGGCTCGGGCTACAGCCCAAGCTCTGGGACCCTCCCACTTCACAGGGTCCGAGCTCAGGCACCGGCCTGAGCCTGGAAGTCCAAGTGAGCTGGTACAGGGCAGCCGTGGGTTCAATTGCAGGGTAGACGTACCTCTGGTGCCAGGAGGAGCAACTGCCGGGAGAGTCCTGCTCAGCCCCAAACCGGAACACGATCAGGGCAGACAAGCGGAGCTGCAAAACGCTACCAAGAGCGAGCGCGAACCAACGAACGAAGTTCTCAGAGGTTTTAGTTCTGCCAATTTGAGCACTTTATGGGGGCAGCAAAAGGTCCCTCTGACACCACGGTGACCCCCCCCCATGCCAAATTTCAAGGCCATGCTGCAAAGCAGCTGTATCAGAACTTTGCACTGAGACCCTGTAAGTATATCAATTAAAAAACAAAGAAAGCCAGGGGCAAGGGGTCGTTTTCCCTAAGCTTGTTTCTGGAAATAGCAGAACCACTTTGGCCAAAGCCTTTTAATCCCATTTCAAACACGAGCAAGTCAAAGTGCACTAGGGGATTTCTAGCACACAGCAGCAACCGTTGTAGTTCTGGGGCAGGTCTGAGATGTGGAGCACCCACTGCTCCTATAGCCTTCAAGTGGAGGGGGTGGGATAGCTCAGTGGTTTGAGCATTGGCCTGCTAAACCCAGGGTTGCAAGTTCAATCCTTGAGGGGGCTGTCATAACTATAAAGGGAAGGGTAACAGCTGTCCTGTGTACAGTACTATAAAATCCCTCCTGGCCAGAGACTCCAAAATCCTTTTCCCTGTAAAGGGTTAAGAAGCTTAGGTAACCTGGCTAGCATCTGACCTAAAGGACCAATAAGGGGACAAAATACTTTCAAATCTTGGGGGGGGAAGGCTTTTGTTTGTGTTCTTTGTTTGGGAGTGTGTTCGTTCTCGGGACTGAGAGGGACCAGACATCAATCCAGGTTCTCCACATCTTTCTAAACAAGTCTCTCCTATTTCAAACTTGTAAGTAAATAGCCAGGCAAGGCGTGTTAGTTTTCCTTTGTTTTCTCAACTTGTAAATGTACCTTTTACTAAAGTGTTTATCTTTGTTTGCTGTACTTTGAACCTAAGACTAGAGGGGAGTCCTCTGAGCTCTTTAAGTTTGATTACCCTGTAAGGTTAATTTCCATACTGATTTTACAGAGATGATTTTTACCTTTTTCTTTAATTAAAAGCTTTCTTTTTAAAATCGGATTGATTTTTCCTTGTTTTAAGATCCCAGGGGGGTCAGAACTGTATTCACCAGGAGTTGGTGGGAGGAAGGAGGGGAATGGTTAATTTCTCCTTGTTTTAAAATCCAAGGGGTTTGGATCTGTATTCACCAGGGAATTGGTGAAGGTTTTTCAAGGCTTCTCAGAAAGGGAAAAATTAAAATGGTGGCAGCAGAACCAGAGCTAAGCTGGTAGTTAAGCTTAGAAGTTTTCATGCAGGCCCCTACATTTGTACCCTAAAGTTCAAAGTGGGGATCCAGCCTTGACAGGGGCCATTTAGGGAACTGGGATAAAAATCTATCTGGGGATTGGTCCCTGCTTTGAGCAGAGCAGGGGGTTGGACTAGATGACCGCCTGAGATCCCTTCCAACCCTGATATTCTATGGAGTCAAGCATGTGTAACCCATGCCAGTTTGGTGTGGTACTCTGCCCCCCCACTTGCGGCACCTAAACCTTCTAGAGATTGAGTCTGAAAGAGCCTGTGGCTTTTAGCTCATGCAGTAGAGACTCGTACACTAAACATCAAGGTTCAATCCCATCCACAGCGTTACGCACGTTCAACAAAACTGAACATCACAAGAAGTCCCTTGATCTCGCTTGTAATATTTCCTTATTTCACCTCAGCACTGCACCACCGATTCCCCCACCTCAATACAGCAAAGAGAAGCTTGGGGGATGGGGGGGAGCAGTGCTTTAAACAGTGCTAAAATGAGGACGTGCTCTGAGATGCAGGAGTGAATACACCAATTTTAAACCATCATCGCTCAAGATACAGACTCAGTTGTAGACACTGTAGCACCTTAAGCTGGGTACATTTGCTATACAGAGTCAGAGCTCCATGGGTTTTGCCTGTTTCATGTAGCAGTTACCCACCCTAGTCCAAACTAAAAAAACACCCCCGATGATGATTTTGAAAAATCAAAACCTATTTAAAATTAAATGCGACGTTATAACAACCTACGCTAAGGTCTAAGCAGATTATAATCAATTACAAAGTTAGTTATTTAAACTAAATTTGGCCATTGCCAAGTTTTCAAGAAAATGAACTTGTGGAGGTCATTTGCTAAGCACCTGGAACCAGAGTTAGCTGAACCAGCTTTTGACAGCAATAGTCTCTTCTGCAGGTGCAGAGAAAGTGTTTTCTTCTCTTCAGTTCATTCAATTAGTTCAGGTCAATGACTAGTTCACGCCAAGGTAAGAAACCAACTGGGAGTTTGGGGGGAGACGGGGAGGGAGAAGAACAGGAAAGCTTGCCTTCCACTCCAAGAGTGAAAACTAGATGAGAGGATAAGATCTACTACTTCTAAATCCTTGAAGGACAATGGTGACCAGAAATCAGTTTGATTCAGTAACTGAGCAATAAAATCAAAATAAAATTTTAAAATGCAGAATAGTTTATCCAAGTATGTTTCTCCCTTCATGTATCCAGCCCTATTTTTATTTCACTAACAAAATTTGAAAACGATGTGTGCATTTAATTGAATTACCATCCAAATACAACTGACACAAATCACAAGCAACAAACTAACAGTCCTCCAGTAAATAAGAAATGCATCATTCACCATTTTCTAACAAAAATAGAAGTGTGAAGCATCTGAATAAATGTGTATAGTGATAGTATTTGCTCCTGGTTAGTATTTACCTGCAAATCAACATGTTCTAATGGTTACCAACGGATGAGGATTAATCTTTATTTAGGAAAGAAACTTAAAAGAACAAATGCAAGACAAGATTAAAATCTATCATTTAAATCAATGTTTCCAGCCTGGAAAAAAAATCAATCCATGCTGGCCTGGACACAGGGTCTAATTGCACTTGCATGGTAATTAAATTTTCAGAAAGGAACTAATGTGTATGAACCCACTGCTGGGCATATATATTTGGTGGAAGGGAGGAAAAACCTCAAATAGGCATCAGTATTTTAGAATTGCTGGGATGGAACATAGTAAGCAGGAGTGGCATTCAATATGGGGCACAGATGTCCATCCCCCAGACTTTTCTTAGGTTTATATGCTCCACTGCCATCTCCCCCCACCAATTGTGCAGGATATAATCACATATCACGTTCTATCGGCTAACAACTTCACTCCCCATCCCCTGAATTTTTTGGAGAGCAAGTCATGTTCTATGAAATGTTAGCCATGGTTGTGAATGGGCCACCATGCCCCAATTGCCAGCTCTGGGATAGGCCTTTCTGTGGTGAGAGTTCTGGTTGAGTAAGGGTAGGCTGCATCAAAGAACACAGGTATCACTCAAACAATGGTACGTCCATCATGTGAGCACTTATTCTCACTTCCCATGAGGGTGATAGAGGGTTCGCTGCTGCTTGGGAGGTCAGAGGAAGCTCTGGGAAACATGCCGCAACTCCAAGATGAAAGGCTACGAGCATTTAAGATGGGACAAAGACAATAGCATCCCTGAAGGTCAGGTGTCTAGGTAGCATTTCCATCTCGTTTAAACACAAGCTTAGAGGCCACCTAGCCGTGCTTCAGTCGTATTATCCAGCCGGATGAGCGTAGCCATAGTTACTGGTCCATTTTGCACAATTCTCTTCTAAATTGTGCCAACAGTTTTGCTTTTATTTAAGCCTCACAATTTGATGAGGTGGCTTAAACTGGGAAAGGAAGGCACCTGAACTCCGACTCGAGAGGAAGCAGAATCAGGAACAGCCAGACCTGCCAGAACACGTGGCTGAAAAGGAGGGACTCCGCTCCAGCTCAGAGAATCAGATGACCTGAAGGAGTGCCAGGCTGGGTTACACAGGTCTTCACACTGGAGTTTGTCCCCTCACCGCAGGCCTTCAGCTAAGCCCGGACACACTAAAGCCCTAGGTCTAAGCCGCTCAGAGCGGCCAGACTTTAAAGACACGTTTGTTCAGAACTGTGGCAGGTCACGTTGCAGCAGTGAGCGAATGCATGAGAACCAGGAGGTGAGACTGAAGGTTCGGTTTACTGCCCAATTTCTGAGACATGCGAACAGGCCACAGTAATGGGGGGAAATACGTTCATCCCTCGGATGTGCAGTTTTAGCAGCGTCCGGGATGGACACGCGATTTTCTTAGAGCAGGATTTTTGCCTCAAACAACGCCCCCGGTTCTTTAACCACAGATGGCCTCATACCAACAACTGGAAGCCCTAATTATAATGCAAAGGCGTGTCGAAAAGCCCAGGCTGTAAGTTAACCAGACCGTACCGTGCCAGAGATGACCTTACAGGCCTTGCGAGAGACTCGAAGCATCCTGAGTCATCAGAAGTTACACTGCACCAAGCTATCAGAGGCAGCAGCTTCTTTGTGGCACTGGTCAAACTGCTTTGGCCGGCAGACTGCCAGGAACGGTTGTATCTCAGCTGGAAACAGACCCACGGTCCCCAGACACCCACATGCTCCACCAAGGTCTGGAGTTTGCCATGGGTTTAGCTGGGTGCTAAACTTAGGGTGAGGAAGTCCTTGGGCTACTGTCCAGACTGGTCTATACCCAGCTCTCTTAGGTACTTCACTGCCTCCCCCATATTACTGTAGTATCAGAGCACGTCACTCTGCTGTATTTATCCTCAGCACCCCTGGGAGGCAGGACAGTCCTATTAGCCTCACTGCACAGATAGGATGCAGACACACAAAGTGACTTGACCAAGGTCACACAAGGAGTCTGTGGCAGAGCAGGGAATGGAAAATGCTTCTCTCAAGTCCCAGGGCACTGCCCTGACCTCAAGTCACCCTTGCTCCCCAGCCGTCTCTGCCACCACAGGCCACATCAGCTTGGTCATCAACTCCCCCCGCAAGTCTGGAGGAGAGGAAGTCATGAGCTTAGTGGGAGGGTGAAGGACTTTGTTTGGCATCTGGCTCACAAGGCACCTCCTGCCCTGGTGATCCCTTGCACCAGTGGGTTCCATAGCCTGGTGCACATTTTGCAAGAGTGCCTTGTAGACGCTCACTCCTGACCTCATTAACCCAACTCCTTTCCCCACTAACCATCCCTTAACCCTCCTGTGGCAGAGTACTAGGAGGGGCGGGTCTGAGGAATTTTAGCCATTGCAATGCAATATAGCAGCTGGATGGGACATCTGGCCAGCCAGCCCCCACACAGACCACAAACAGGGACCCTCTCGGAGGCCAAGAATTCCTTAGTGTCTGTAAAGGGGCAGGAGGTCAGAATAGTTTTAACAGCATCCACTCCTTGGCGATGAGCAATAACGGTCTCCGGATACTCAAGGTCTCAAGCAGGTTTTAAAAATGGGGGAGGAGGGAAAAGGGACACTCAAGCCAAATGGTAGTTTGCTTTTCGCTAGTTTCCCCGGAGACAAGGGGAGCATTGTACAAATGTTAAATAAGGCTCTATTAAATAAGGATCTAGCTTCTCTGCGAGAACCGAGATCCCAGCACTCAGCACAAGCCGACAGCAAACCTGGGCGCTTGCCCAAGCACAGGGGAGAAGGATGCTGAAGTCGAGCGGAAGAGAAATATTTTGCGTGCTGAATGCTTCTAGAAGAGGAACTTCCCAAGTCCGGGGTCTGAACAAGACTCACGCCCGCCTCCCATGGGGCAGAAGCTGTTCGAGAGAGCACCGCATTTAGGAGACTAACACAATACCTCGCACGGTTTACAGGAAAGCCAGCACAGAGCACAGCCGGTCTGCTCGCTCACTGGCTGGGGAGGAACACAAGGCAGCCCAGAGTGAGGAGGAGGTGGGGGTGGGGGGAGGGCTCATGCATGGAATGGGGGCCAGACTTCTAATTTGTGCCTTTGGGATTTCCGATCAGATGGGCCAGTGCTGAAGGTCGCACCTTTGATGCCAGCAGGTGCCACGCCTTGCCCGCAGCCCTCCCTCTGCAGGAGACTTGGATGTTTGGAGCTAGACCAGGTCACTTGGCCCTTCAGGTCTAGGCTATTGGGGCGAAATGAGTGGGACCCGTCATTGCCCAGAAAGACAGGGCCCTAACTTAGGGCATCGATGGGACGTTTTAGTGGGTGGGCTGGGGCAGATCATTGTAACTGCCCGCTCCCTGCCACCTATGCCCAGCCCCTAGTAATGCTGTGGAGAGAGAGTACAGGGGGGCTCGGGAGGCTCTGTCTACACTACAGAGCCCATGCCAGTGCAACCCCAAGTGTAGACACAGCATACGCTGACAGGTGTTTTCCCACTGGGATAGGATCACCAGCACCCTGAATGCTGTTAGCCCTCTTCTGGCAGCACAGCGGTATTTACACTGGGGGTTACGTCAGCGTAGCAATGTCCCAGGCAAGGGAGGGCACCCCACCCCACCGCTGACCAACATAGCTAAGCCAGGATACGTTTTAAAGCACAAAGCTTTTCCAGTGGAGAGCGGTAAGCAAGTGCCACAGCTCACTGCCTCCTGTAACAGACCAGCACGATTTGCTTAACAGCATGGCCGTGTCAAACGGCCATCAGCCACCCAGCGAGACAGGTATCAGCCCTTGGGCCTGACACGCCATCCAGCAAGCCAACGGTTTAGCTGCAGGAAGGTGCCACGCCCCAGCTTTGGCATCCCTGGTACTGTCCGGAGCAGGAGGGACAACAGCCAGTAGGAAATAGAAGCGTTGAGGAGAGCCAGCAGCTTCTCAAGGAGACAAAAGGCACAACTGCCCACCATGCCAATCCAAGGGAGAGGCAGGAAGAATAATCAGAGGCCAACATGGCTCCTGAGGAGCCCTTCAGTGACCTGAAAACTACCCAAAAAACAATCCTACACGAAGTGGAAATGCAGCCAGATTGCTGAGCAGTACAACAAAAGAACAGCTCGAGTGTGTATGGCTAAAAGCCAGCGAGGCTGAAGCACAATATGAGATACACCGGATGTGATGAACTGGGACTGTTCTTGCTGGGGTGTGGGAATGCTGACAGGGGAGTGTGACTAGGATGGTCTGCATCGGAGGATGGGAGTCTGCCCGAGGGAACATACCTGAGCTTGTAACATGAGAACCCAGGAGGGGGTTGGAGGTCAGGTGACTCCGGGGCCCGGGAAACTGAACAAAGGCTGTGGGAGGGGTCGCTGAAGGGAGAGTGCTGGAAGCAGGCTGGAGAGATGGCTGGGGGGCAGAGATGGCTCTGACCCCCCAAAGGGGGGTGGGCTGGCATGCCCTGGGACCCCAAGCTGGACCTAACTGAGGGGGGCCCTGTTGTCTGTGCCTGCAAGACCTGTCTTGGACTGTATTCCTGTCATCCAAATAAACCTTCTGCTTTACTGGCTGGCTGAGAGTCATGGTGAATCGCAGGAAGCCGGGGGTGCAGGGCCCTGAGTCCCCCAATACTCCGTGACACCGAGCAAGGGGCATGAAAGGCAATGAGAGGGGCTTTAAATACATTAATAGCCAGAGAACAACGAAAGAAACTCTAGGTCCTCCATAGGGGCAGGAACTTGGGGCACGGCTGCACCCCCTGGCTTGAAGTGGTTTCTATCATTACAGGGTTTACAGTTGGGTTCAATGGCTCTCAGCCCCCCGTTAGCATTGCCAACCCTCCTGCTTTCACCAGGAGTCTCCCAGAATCGGGCTCCATCTCCTGGAGGCTGCTGAAGCCACTCTGGGAGATTATAGCCTGCAGCACAGAGGGGCTAAGGCAGGCTCCCTACTGCCCAAGCCCTGTGCTGCTTCAGGAAGTGGCCAGCACGCCCCTGCAGCCCAGGGAGATCTCCACACGCTGTCCCTGCCTGCAAGCACCACCCCTGCAGTTCCCATTGGCCAGGAACTGCAGCCAATGGGAGCTGCAGGGGCAGCGCATGGAGACCCCCTGCCCCTCAAGGGACATGCTGGCTGCTTCCTGGAGCAGCACAGGGCCAGGGCAAGCAGGGAACCTGCCTTAACCCTGCTTTGCCACCACCCAGGAGCTGCCAGAGGTAAGTGCCACCCAGTCGGAGCCTGCACCCATCACCCCATCCTGCACCCCAACCTCAGCCCAGAGCCCCCTCCTGCACCCGAACTCCCTCCCAGAGCCCACACACCCTGCCCCAGCCCAGAGCCCCCTCCTGCACCCAAACTCCCTCCCAGAGCCCACACCCCCTGCCCCAGGCTCAGCCCCGAGCCCCCTCCTGCACCCAAACTCCCTCCCAGAGCCCCCTCCTGCACCCAAACTCCCTCCCAGAGCCCACACCCCCTGCCCCAGGCTCAGCCCAGAGCCCCCCTCACACTCCTCAGCCCCAGCCCAGAGCCCACATCCCCTCCCTCAACCCAAGCCCCTGCCCCAGCCCAGTGAAAGTGAGTGAGGGTGGGAAAGAGCTAGCAACCGAGGGAAGTGGGATGGAGTGAGCGGGGCAGGCCTCAGAGACGGGGTGGGGCAAGGGTGTTTGAGTTGTGTGATTAGACAGTTCGCAACCCTACCCCACTATCCAAACTGCTCCAGCACCTCGGACATCCATAACTGAGAACATCAAGAAGGCGGAGGTGTTAGTGGCCATTTTGCTTCAGTCCTCCCTAAATAGTTGTGAGGGCCTGACACGCCATTAATATGAACAAGGGGGAAGAACAGGTTAAAGGATAGCGAGACAAGTTAGATGTATTCAAGTCAGCAGGGCCTGATGAAATTCATCCCAGGGTACTTCAGGAACTAGCTGAAGCGATTACCTCTGCGTGTATGGAGGACGGGGGAGATATCAGAGGGCCTGAAGACAGGTGAACATAGCACCTAGCTTTAAAAGGGGAACAAAGAACCTGGGGAATTACAGACCAGTTAGCCTAACTTCAATACCTCAAAAGATACTGGAGCAAATTATTAACCAATCAGTCTGTACGCACCTGCGGGGTAACAGGGTTATAAGCAATGTTCAGTCTGCATTTGTCAAGAACAGCTGTGACAAACCAACCTAATGTCTCTCTTTGACAAGAGCTGACTGGCCTAGTGGATGAGGGGGCAGGAGCAGACATGACCGATCTTGATTTCAGTCAAGCTTTTGACACAGTCTCACACAACAGTCTCATCAGCAAGCCGTGGAAATGTGAGCACCATGAACTTACTACAAGGTGGGGCACAACTAGTTGAAAGACTGCACACGCAGAGTGGTTATCAATGGGTCACAGTCAGACGGTGAGGGGGGTCTACCATGGGTACTGCACTGAGGGTTGTGGAAAGCCCAAAGGAGAGCAACAAAAATGATAAAACGTTTAGAAAACCTGACCTCAGAGCATAGGCATGGGAACTAGCAGTGTGGAAGTTCTGCAGCACTCCTGGGTTTTACACAGGCCGCTGGCCCCAGGCTTCCACTCCCCGGCTGCCAGCCCTGCGCCCCGCACCAGGGTCCCGGCTGCCGGCCCTGCGCCCCGCACCAGGGTCCCGGCTGCCGGCCCTGCGCCCCGCACCAGGGTCCCGGCTGCCGGCCCTGCGCCCCGCACCAGGGTCCCGGCTGCCGGCCCTGCTTCCTGTGCCCAGGGCCCCACTCTCAGTCCCGTGCCCTGGGCTCTGTTCTTGGGGCCCTGGCCCTGCTCCCTGGCCCCTGCTCTCAGGGGCCCGGCCAGCTACTGACCCTGCATGCAGGGTCCTGGCTGCAGGCCCCATGCCCGGGGCTCCACACCTGGTCCAGTGCCCACCCCCAGCCTTTGCCCCCTTACCCCTGTCTGGGTCCCCCCATTCCAGAAACACTGCTCCTGGCCCCAGCTGGGGGGGCATGGACAGGAGTAGGGGGGCTGGGTTTCAGCACCCCCTCTATTTAAAGGGTTCCAGAGCCACTGCCTCAGAGGAAAGGTTAAAAAAATCCAGGCACATTTAGTCTTGAGAAAAGACAACTGGACAGGGAACCTGAGAACAGTCTTCAAAACCGTAAGGGTTGTTAGAAAAAGATGGTGATCAATTGTTCTCCATGGCCACTGAAATTAGGACAGGAACTAATGTTTCGGGTCAACGTTAGGAAAATCTTGCTAAGTCGAAGGCTCGTTCAGCTCTGGAACCGGCTTCCCAGGGAGGTTTTGGAATCACCGGCACTGGAGGTTTAAGACCAGGCCGGACAAACCCGCCAGGGCCAGTCCAGGTTCACGGGCTCCTGCCCCAGCGCAGGGGACTGGACTAGGGGGCCTCTCGAGGTCTCCACCAGCCCCACATTTCTAGGAGCACAAAAATAGCACCCAAGCTCCCAGGCCCAGGCAGGTCCCTAGCGCGGCAGGAGGCACACTTGAAGCCCCTGCAGAGAGTTGCAGCAGGGCACGACCGGGTCACAGTCACCACCGAGCCCTCAGCCGCCAAGGCCTATGGAGCCAAGTGGGCTCAGCCCAGGGACTAAGTGCCTGGGGGCTGGGGCGGTTTAAGGACTTGCCCCTTCTAGGGCTTCTCCCCCCGACAGGCAGGCAGGGCTGCTGGCTGCACCAGTGGCGCCTCCTCCATTGAAAATAGCCGCGCCCCTGCGCTGGCGCAGCCCTCGAGCTGCTATTTTCACTGCAGCCACAGCCGGGACCGACGCGCTCCGGAGAAGCCAGCCCCAGGGAGCCCGCCCAGGCTCGGCACCTACCTGCGCGTACAGCTCCGCTGCAGCCATGGCGGGGGGGGCCCCGGGAGACGCGGCCGGTGCAAGGACCCCGCAGCCGGGCCGCCCAGGGCGCTTATGGGAAGGGTGGAGCGCGCGCCGCCCTTTGCACGGGGCCGCGTGCACCTGGAGTCCATCGCCAATTAACCCGCCCGCGGGGCCTGCTCCGGGCGCCCAGCAGCCGCGGGGATGGGCCCTGCAGCGCCACGGTGCCATGCCACATCCCCAAGTCTCTCCCCAGATCCGGCTTCCCCTGGGGCCCGATGCAGGGGGGGAGAGACTCCTGCCGCAGGGGCTACACTTGGCCTCCGGATCTTTGCACCCCTGAGCGGCAGGGCCCCCTGGTAACCAAGGGGAGAGGCCCCTGCCCCAGGGAGCACGGTCCCCGTGTCAGGCCGGGTGCACTGGGCGGAGGAACAAGCACAGCGTGTGGGGCTCCCTGGCCACTGAGGCAGGATGGGGATTGATTAGCCGCAGGGCAGCCTGCCTCTTCCCTCTGGGTGAGAACGGGGGGACGCCTGAGCGGCGGCAAGGGGAGCAGAGTCAAGACCCACGTTCTGTGGATCAGTGAGGGCGGCGCTCCTGGGGAGAGGGAGGCACAAGGCCAGCCAAGCTGATCTGAGCCTTTCACAGCCCGTCCTGTAGTTAGCCTCCCCACGCTCTGGGAGGCAGGACAGGGCTGTTATCTCCAGGGCACAGAGGGGAAACTGAGGCACAGAGCAGCCAAGTGATTTCCCCAAGGGCACACGAGGTGTCTGTGGCCGAGAACGGGCTTGCACCTAGGTCACCTAAGTCCTGGGACCTGCCCGAACCACCGGGCCAGCCTTCTGCACCTGTCTTTCTGCATACAGCGCCCAGCACGATGGGGACCTGCTCTTAGCTGGGGCCTCTAGGCACGGCCATAACAATAACAACATGGCCCCAGTTCCACCTGATTTTTGAGGACACAATTGGTGGCATTGTGTTGGGTGAGTTTCACCCATGGCACATAGTGTGTCATTTAACAGGAAAGAGCCTGATGCCTCCAGCCCATGTCCCGTGCACCCCTGGCTGCCCCCCGGGCTGGCTGTTTCTCTGGTCTCCGTGGCTCAGTATAATTTGGTCCTGACAATTATATAAGGCAAACGCTCCATTAATCCAGCACGCACAGCAGGATTAGTGCAACATAATAATCGGGGAGATTAAAACATTGCCTTTTTTTATGTGAACAAATTCTGCAACATGAAGCCCATAAAGACATTTTCTGATGCAAAAATAATGAAGCTTTAATTACCCAGGGGCTGTCAGCAGCATGTGTCTCATTAACAAATCATGTAGGCGGGTTTGCGCCATGCGAACCCTGTAGACACAGACTGAAATGCCATTAATAGCAGGATTTTCAGCTAGGGAGAAAAGAGGGGTGAAAAAAAATTCCATCAGGTTTTGTCACACTTTCCAATAACAAAAAAAGCATGGTAAAATTTAGCACTGGTAAAAAGCGATTGTCTATGCAGAAAGCAACAGAGAGTCCTGTGGCACCTTATAGACTAACAGACGTATTGGAGCATAAGCTTTCGTGGGTGAATACCCCTTAGTCCGACACAAAGTGGGTATTCACCCACGAAAGCTTATGCTCCAATACGTCTGTTAGTCTATAAGGTGCCACAGGACTCTCGCTTTTTACAGATCCAGACTAACACGGCTACCCCTCTGATACTTGTCTATGCAGAGACGCTTAGAAAAATTATTCCGAATGAACTAAAGGTGTGAATTTGAAGTAGACAGGTTAAACTGTGTGACACCCCTGTGTGGACACTCTTATTCAGCATAGAAGTGGCTTTAATTCAGTTAACCTTAATTCTCTTCCAAAGTTAATTAAGCTAAACCGAATCTAGGCCACTTTAATCCTAAATGAGTGTGTCCACATAGGGATTTAATGCATTTTAACGAATCCACTTTAAAAATTAATTCAGATTAATTTTCCTGAGTGTTCCCATGTAAAACTGAGTGCCAGCCCTGCTGGATAAACCCTGTGCCAGAGCAAGATTCCCCACCCCCACCCCGGGCCTGAGTGCATCATGGTCCCCACGCTCAAGTCAATGGCATTCTCTATGTGTGCTGGAGAAACGCAGACACCCCTGCCCCAGAGCTCCCAGGCTGATCTGGAGGGACCCTGGAGGTTCTGCCTCTATGGCCCAGTCAGACCTTGGTCTTTCTGGTGAGACTGACCGCAAAGGGGAGCAACCTAGACCCAGGTTCTCACAGGTTTTTAGGCACCTAACGCCCAGTGAAATCAGTCAGCCTTAGGTAGCTAAATACCTCAGAGGCGCTGGCCTTGGTGCCCGCTGGGGCGCTGTTATTTCGTGGACCCCGGCCTCCAGGATTCCAGACTGACTCCGTTCACACAGGCTCCCTGAGGACAGGAAGCCCCTGCTCTGCGTTTGCACCAGAGAGGAAAGGTTCTAGAGCTCACAGCCAAGCCCTGAGCCAGCCAGGACTCTGCCCTGACATACGCAGAACTGGGGGCTCTAGAGGTACTTAACACCCCCCCCCCCCAAGGTATTTCCCAGCAAGGGCCTGGCCTTGCTCTCACTGGCGTGGGTGGGACCTGGAAGGAGCAAGGGCTGTGTCTCCTTGTGTTTCAGGCCAGACCAGCTCCCTGGCCCGCTGTTCCTCTTCCCCCCCGCCGCATTGTCCTGGCTAGCACCCAGGCAGCTTCACTGCCGTCTCTAGGCAGGACTCTTGAGACCAACCGAAGCTGTCAGGTCCCCCCAGTTGCCCTGCAACCCCGCTTCCCTCTTGCCACAGGTTCTGTGTGCCCCCCCCATCCCAGGGGCCATCCACTACCGGGGTTCTTGGTCCTTCCCATCCACGCCAAGGAGTTTGAGCCCCTCAGACCTCCGCACCAATCTAATTCTTTCTCCCTCTTTCCGGGTGTCAACATGTTAAGCTCACCGGGGCCTGGGCAGAGCTGAACCGAGGGGCGGGGTTCCGCTGGACAGTGTGAAGTTTTGCCATCAGCTGGTTCTTTGGTCTAGAGAGAATTACAGAGCCAGCGGAGGCTGCTGGTATTGCTAAGCAGTTGCCAGGGGCTCTGTGTGGCCATTTCCTCCTTTCAGCGTCTCTGATTTTAATCAGAACCACTAGAGTTACGCCCATTGCGGCCTAGCCCGTTCCCGGAACATTGGACTCGACGGGATGCAGCGTGGGAATGTTGTTGTGTGCTGGCCAAACACCAGCTGGTAAGAACCTGGCACATTCGGCTAACGGGCTCTGAGCTCGTAGCGCCTCCGTTATTTATAACCAATTCGGAGCATTTCAAAAGGCAGAGGAGGAAGTTTTTCTAATTGCCGACTCAGTCTGCGACGTGAAAGCCAAGCTGGGCCCGTTCCTGGTTCAGGCCTCAGCCCTATGAAAGATGCCACCGGCTGCAGTCATTGCTCTGACATAACCTCCAAGGCTTCGCAGGGCCAGGTTTGACCTTGCATTTGGAGCTGAGGTCACACTAGGATTTGCAAAGGGGTTCAGGCACCCAGTTTCCATGGGACTTGAATGTCTAATTCCCTTAGGCACCGTTCACAAATAAATCCCAGCCTTCAGCGGTAGTGGCTCTGCAGGGCTAACTGGAGTCAGTTGTAGCAAGAAGTTATTGTCAGCCGTGAAATCTGCGGCGCTGACGCCAAGGCCAGAGAGGAAAGCTGCTGAGTAGGATAGGAGCCATATTTCCAGCCCTGTTCACAGCACACCAGGCAAGGGGAGGAGGGGGGCGGCAAGGGTCTGAAGGAATGCCTAACATAGTGAATACTAATGGGAAGGGGGTAGGTTTAGCGGATAAAATAAAAAAAGAACAAGTTAAAAATCACTTAGAAAAGTTAGATGCCTGCAAGTCACCAGGGCCTGATGAAATGCATCCTAGAATACTCAAGGAGCTAATAGAGGAGGTATCTGAGCCTCTAGCTATTATCTTTGGAAAATCATGGGAGACGGGAGAGATTCCAGAAGACTGGAAAAGGGCAAATATAGTGCCCATCTATAAAAAGGGAAATAAAAACAACCCAGGAAACTACAGACCAGTTAGTTTAACTTCTGTGCCAGGGAAGATAATGGAGCAAGTAATTAAGGAAATCATCTGCAAACACTTGGAAGGTGGTAAGGTGATAGGGAACAGCCAGCATGGATTTGTGAAGAACAAATCATGTCAAACCAATCTGATAGCTTTCTTTGATAGGATAACGAGCCTTGTGGATAAGGGTGAAGCGGTGGATGTGGTATACCTAGACTTTAGTAAGGCATTTGAAAAGGTCTCGCATGATAGTTCTTGTTTAGTTTGGAAAAGAGAAGACTGAGAGGGGACATGATAGCAGTTTTCAGGTATCTAAAAGGGTGTCATAAGGAGGAGGGAGAGAACTTGTTCACCTTAGCCTCTATGGATAGAACCAGAAACAATGGGTTTAAACTTCAGCAAGGGAGGTCTAGGTTGGACATTAGGAAAAAGTTCCTAACTGTCAGGGTGGTTAAACACTGGAACAAATTGCCTAGGGAGGTTGTGGAATCTCCATCTCTGGAGATATTTAAGAGTAGGTTAGATAAATGTCTATCAGGGATGGTCTAGACAGTATTTGGTCCTGCCATGCGGGCAGGGGACTGGACTCAATGACCTCTCGAGGTCCCTTCCAGTCCTATAATCTATGAATCTATGAATCTATGATATTCTTATCGATAAACTAGGCAAATACAAATTAGATGGGGCTATTATAAGGTGGGTGCATAACTGGCTGGATAACCGTACTCAGAGAGTTGTTATTAATGGTTCCCAATCCTGCTGGAAAGGCGTAACGAGTGGGGTACCGCAGGGGTCTGTTTTGGGACCGGCTCTGTTCAATATCTTCATCAACGACTTAGATATTGGCATAGAAAGTACGCTTATTAAGTTTGCGGATGATACCAAACTGGGAGGGATTGCAACTACTTTGGAGGACAGGGTCATAATTCAAAATGATCTGGACAAATTGGAGAAATGGTCTGAGTTAAACAGGATGAAGTTTAACAAAGACAAATGCAAAGTGCTCCACTTAGGAAGGAAAAATCAATTTCACACATACAGAATGGGAAAATACTGTCTAGGAAGGAGTACGGCAGAAAGGGATCTAGGGGTTATAGTGGACCACAAGCTAAATATGAGTCAACAGTGTGATGCTGTTGCAAAAAAAGCAAACATGATTCTGGGATGTATTAACATGTGTGTTGTGAGCAAGACACGAGAAGTCATTCTTCCGCTCTACTCTGCTCTGGTTAGGCCTCAGCTGGAGTATTGTGTCCAGTTCTGGGCACCACATTTTAAAAAAGATGTGGAGAAATTGGAGAGGGTCCAGAGAAGAGCAACAAGAATGATTAAAGGTCTTGAGAACATGACCTATGAAGGAAGGCTGAAAGAATTGGGTTTGTTTAGTTTGGAAAAGAGAAGACTGAGAGGGGACATGATAGCAGTTTTCAGGTATCTAAAAGGGTGTCATAAGGAGGAGGGAGAAAACTTGTTCACCTTAGCCTCTAAGGATAGAACCAGAAACAATGGGTTTAAACTGCAGCAAGGGAGGTCTAGGTTGGACATTAGGAAAAAGTTCCTAACTGTCAGGGTGGTTAAACACTGGAACAAATTGCCTAGGGAGGTTGTGGAATCTCCGTCTCTGGAGATATTTAAGAATAGGTTAGATAAATGTCTATCAGGGATGGTCTAGACAGTATTTGGTTCTGCCATGCGGGCAGGGGACTGGACTCGATGACCTCTCGAGGTCCCTTCCAGTCCTATAATCTATGAATTGCAACCTCCCCCAAAAGACGGTTACTTTTCCGTAACTGGTGTTCTTCGAGATGTGTTGCTCGTGTCCATTCCACATTAGATGTGTGCGCTCACCACATGCACCAGTGCTGGAAGTTTTTCACTCAGCAGTATCCATAGGGGAGCGGCTCTGGCGCCCTCTGGAGTGGCGCCCATATGGCGCGGTATATGGGGTGCTGTGTGCTCCCCCTCCCCCAGTTCCTTCTTGCTGGAAACGCCGACAGTGGGGAAGGCAGGCGGGTCGTGGAATGGAAATGAGCAACCCATCTCAAAGAACACCAGTTACGGAACACGTAACCGTCTTTTCTTCGAGTGCTTGCTCATGTCCGTTTAACATTCGGTGACTCCCAGCAGTTCCCGTGGAGGGGGGTAGGAGTTCTCGGCTGTGCAGATTGTAATACAGCTCTGCCAAACCCAGCATTGTCTCTGGTCTGCTGAGCATAATGAGACATGAATGTGTGGACCGAGGACCGTGTCGCGGCTCGACGGATGTCCTGGATTGGGATGGGCGCCGGGAAGGCCACCAAAGACGCTTGTGCTGTAGTTGAATGGGCCCTGTCGATTGGCGGTGGTGGGACCTTTGCTAGCTCAAAACAGGTCTTTATGCAAGAGGTGATCCAGTTGGAAATCCTTGGCAAAGAAACCAGAAGGCCCTTCCTCCTATCCACCATAGCGATGAAGAGCTGGGTCAATGTACGGAAAGGCTTGGTACGCTCCAAATAAAAAGCCAAGGCCCTCCGGACGTTCAGCGCGTGCAGATGCCTCTCCTCGGCAGTCTTTGCGGCTTGGGACAGAACAGAGACAGGAACACGTCCTGGCTCATGTGGAAGGAAGATACCACCTTTGGCAGGAAGGCCGAGTGGGGCTGCAGCTGGACCTTGTCCTTCTAAAACACTGTGTAAGGCGGTTCCGAGGTCAAAGCCTTAATCTCTGAGACTCGTCTCCCCAACATCACCGCCACCAGGAAGGCGACCTTCCAGGACAAGTAGGAAAAGGAGCAGGAGCCCAGCGGCTCGAAAGGCGGGCTGGTGAGCCTGGAGAGGACACTTGCAGGACAGGGGCCCATCCCTGTGGGTAAAGCCTCTCAAGGCCCCTCGGGAACCTGACAGTCATGTGAGAAAAGACCGTCTGACCTTGGATCAGCTGGTGGAACGCGGAGATGGCCGCAAGGTGCACTCTGATGGAAGAATGCGCCAGACCCTGGGTCCTGAGCTGCAGTAAGTAGTAGAAGATGGACTGCACTGAAGAACGCGGGGGAGAAATGCTGCGCTCTGATGCCCAGTGGGAAAACTTCGTCCAGTTGGCCAGGTAAGTTAGTCTCGTGGATGGCTTCCTACTTCCCAGGAGGTCCTGCTGGACCTCCCCCGAGCAGGTACACTCCTCTGGGTTCAACCCCGGAGCATCCATGCCAAGACGTGTAGAGGCTTGAGGCTGGGGTGTAGGAGCCGACCGTGATCCTGTGATAGCAGGTCCAGACGGTAGGGAAGGGGCCAGGGAGAGACCACCGCCATGTTCATGAGCATGCGGAACCAGTGCTGGCGAGGCCACGCAGGGGTGATCACGATAATCTGTGCCTTGTCCCCCTTGAGCTTTACTAGGACCTGGCTGACAAGAGGATCTGAGGGAACGCGTACATCAGCCCCTCGGCCTGGGGACGAAGGCATGGGAGAGGGAGCCCTTGTTCAGGCCCCGCCGGGAGCAAAACCAAGTACTTTCTGTTTTGCCTGGTGGCAAACAGATCTATGTGGGGAGTTCCCCACCTCCGGGTGGAGCGACCACTCGTGGTGAGAGGAGAAATCCCAGCTGAGGTGATCCACTAGGGCATTCCTGATGCCGGGAAGGTGACCAGCTTCCAGATGGATGCCATGGTCAATGCAGAAGACCCAGAGACGGAAAGTCTCTTGGCAGAGAGCCGGTGAGCGTGCTCCTCCTTGCCTGTTCACGTACACGAACTTTACAAGAACTCTAGATTGTACCAACGAAGCCAAAGCAACGCTAGCAAGAGCAGCGAACGATCCATGCACCGTCACTGGCGGCAAGAAGGAACTGAGGGTGGGGGGAGCCGGCAGCGCCCCTTATACCGCGCCATATGGGCGCCACTCCAGAGGGTGCCAGAGCTGCTCCCCTACAGATACTGCTGAGGGGAAAACTTCCAGCACCGGTGCATGTGGCGAGCACACACATCTAATGTGGAATGGACATAAGCAAGCACTCAAAGAAGAACCATTGTTTTGCTGCATTAAAGATAGAGATGATGGCAACAGCCCCATTGGTCTGGTGCTAGGATACAGAGAAGGGATGTACACACAATTATGGTCCTTTCTATTCTGCCTGATGCATGCCTAAGAACATAAGAATGGCCCTACTGGGTCAGACCAAGGGTCCATCTAGCCCAGTATCCTGTCTTCCAACAGTGGCCAATGCCAGGTGCCCCAGAGAGAATGAACAGAACAGGGAATCACCAAGTGATCCATCCCCTGTCGTTCATTCCCAGCTTCTGGCAAACAGAGGCTAGGGACACCATCCCTGCCCATCCTGGCTAATAGCCATTGGTAGATCTATCCTCCATGAATTTATCTAGTTCTTTTTTGAACCATGTATGGTCTTGGCCTGCACAACATCCTCTGGCAAGGAGTTCCACAGGTTGACTGTAGGTTGTGTGAAGAAATGCCTCCTTTTATTTGATTTAAACCTGCTGCCTATTAATTTAATTTGGTGACCCCTAGTTCTTGTGTTATGAGAAGGAGTAAACAACACTTCCTTATCTGAACCCGTCATGATTTTATAGACCTCAATCATATCTCCCCTTAGCCGTCTCTTTTCCAAGCTGAAAAGTCCCAGTCTTATTAATTGCTCCTCATATGGAAGCCGTTCCATACCCCTAATCATTTTTGTTGCCCTTTTCTGAACCTTTTCCAATTCCAATACATCTTTTTTGAGATGAGGTGACCACATCTGCACGCAGTATTCAAGGTATGGGCGTACCATGGATTTATATAGAGGCAACATGATATTTTCTGTCCTATTATCTATCCCTTTCTTAATGATTCCCAGCATTCTGTGAACTTTTTTGTCAGCCACTGCACATGGAGTGGATGTTTTCAGAGAACTCTCCACCATGACTCCAAGATCTCTCTCTTGAGTGGTAACAGCTAATTTAGACCCCATCATGTTATATGCATCTCTTGGAGGGGGCGCTGGCAGAGAGCTGAAGCTGTGGAGTACAGGAATGAGCAGGGCGGGGGAGAGGGTTGTAAAAGGTGTAGGGGACATGCCAGAATTAAATGCTGTGTAGTAGGAAGAAGGAATGCTGCTGGGGCTGGTTCAATGATGTGTGATGGATGTTCTTGAGTTTTGAAATGTGTCCAGGGCACCCAGCATTTTGGATTGTTAGGGAGCAGGGGGCGTGCCCCTTAGCATGCAGTTCAAAGTACATCCATGTTGGGGTGCCACCTGCATCAGGACACTGTGTATTCTTCATACCAGAGCCATGGCCCACAGGATGGAGCTCAGATTTCTGGGTTCTGGTCACCAACTCCCACGGTCAATTTAAGTAAGGCGCAGGGCGGCTCAGAGCTGTTTTATCCATCTGCAAAATGTGGCGAACACTTACCTCATCCATCGTGGATGGATTTTGTGCAAATAAATCATTGAGCCCTTTCACAGAAAGTTGCTAGAAGCATTTCACGTCTGCATGGGAGGGAACTACACCCTCTCTCTCTCTCTCACACACACATACTCACACACCATTTCCAGTTAGAAGCAGGGTCTGGGGGTGTTTAAAGAAATAGTTTTGAGAAGATACAAGTGGCTGAACTAGTGTTATAGGGCTGGAGGCTGGACTCAGAGGCTGATGGTCTCTGGACTGTGTTTTGCAGGAGGTCAGACTAGATGATCAGAAAAGTCCCTTCTGGCTTTGAAATCGAAGAATCACAGCGCGTTGTAGACCGACTCTCTGATCGTTGGGGCCCTGGGTGCCTGGGACCCCTGTAAGGAGCATGTACCGAGGACCTGCGGGGTAGGCAATCATGCAACATCTAATGGTCTGGGACCGATGGTCCCGAGACATTTATACAGAGCACATCACCGGCCACCACCAATACCGAGAGTGAGCTGGCGTGACTCCACGCACCCACAATGAGGAAGAGACCTGAAGACTTCCTCTGTTGGACCCAATCCCCTGAACCCTGAACCCACCGGGCCAAACTCCACCTTATGAGGGTCATCCTATCCTCATTACCCGGCCCACTTACTTATACCTATGATTGCCTGTAACTCCTGTATGAGTGATGTACCCTCACTGCTTGCTGACTGTACCTTGATTCATCCACCTTGTACCCCCCCATTGGGGATATTGCAGACTGTATGTGTTATGTGCTGTCCAACGTCAAAATACTAACATCCCCCTATACTCTGTATGTTACCCCCGCTGACTAATAACTGAAGTTTCAACACTCTGTATCATCTATTTGTAAACATTTTCTAATAAAATTTTAAATCTGTTCCTTCTCCCGCCCCACATGTAGGATATGGCATCAGGGCAAGAAAAAGTTCCTCATAGCTGGGAGAGCCCAGGGCAGCTGGTCTTCAGCATGGCTTAGTGGGCAGGAGGCTAACAATTGTGCACCCACTTTCAGGGTGAAGATGGGCACCTGGTGGAAGCTGAACCAATTGCCCCAGGATAATCTAGACTGAAATTCTGGACTGTTCCCTTAGAGCCCAAAGCTCCTGCTCCCTGTCCTGGCCTGGGGCAGGCTGTTTTGCTGTAGGGCCGTCGCTTTCCTGTACGCTAACAGCTCCTGCACTGAACCACCTTTTAGGGCCTTCACAGAAGGCTGCAGAAATCGCTCAACCCGCATTGCCGGTTGTGGCATTTCCACGGGGTGACCTGCTGACGGGAAATGCCTTTTTCACACAGACCGATTCTGTGGGGAAATGTTCCGTGTCGCCAAACAGTCTGGATTGGCCAGCAGGAAAATCGACATGACCCCTGCCCGCCTCCAAGGCGCTTGTCAGCTTCACTTGCAGCCCGCCCAAAGAGTGAAATTGACAAGCGCCTTGGAGGCGGGTAGCCAGCCAGCTGAAACATTCCAGTTTTGGTCCTTTTGGAAATAGAATTTTTTGGAATTTCTGGCTTGTGAAAAAGTTGGAGGTTTTTGCTTTTCCTCTTGAACTGCATCAATATTTTACCAGACCCTCAACATTTCCCACAGGCTGGAAATTCCCTTTTCCAGGCAGCTCTATTAACAAGCTGCACACAAGTGCAACAGGCCGACCGGTGCCAACCGTGACGAACGGCTGGCCAGCCGAAGCCTGGTCTTTCTTTGTGCAGATTCTGAAGGTGACCAACATCCTTCTGCCCCTAGCACTCTTCTCTGCTGGGGGCCTTAACTGTGCCATAGGTACCAGCTGCAAGGTAACTGCTACTCAGCAATATCAGACTCTCTCTGCCCCCAGAGGCAGCTGTCTCCCACAGCTGGGCCATCTCCAGCAGCCTTTGTTGAGAGCACCGGGCCAGCCCTGGCTAGTGTTGTAGGTGAACCGGGGCAGGAATAGGAAGAGAGATGGACAAGGCCCTTGGGAAGTGCAGTGGGGGGAGGACTCCCCTGCTCAGAACCTTTAGAGCTTTTTTGGGCCCAATGGGCAAGACTGGAAGACTTGTCGCTATAAGCCAATTGACTCCAGGCCAGGAAGATCCAGTCACACCTCCCTCCAGGCCCAGTACGTGCTGGCTGGTGCTGCACAACCAAGAGGTGCTCTCCTTGAAATGACAAGCTATGGGCCCATGCACCGTTCTAGCTGGTGGCCAGTAGGGAAGTCTGAGTCTATCGCCCCTTTTAGGAACTACCCGGGACAGAGTTAATGGTGAGTCGTGGACACCATTCCCTTCTCCAGAGAGGGAGTTTCAGGACGTGGTTGAACATGCAGCAGTGGCTGGCTTTGCCATCTTTCCACAAAGTTCTCAGAGACCCATGCAGCGAGACCGGCGCTACCGCAAGAGAACTTGGGGTTCACAGCACTGCAAAAAGCACCATTCTCCTTCTATGGAGAAATGCAGCGATAACCCGGCCTTGGTCCTTTATACAGCAGGACCAAGCCACTCCACCCCCAACACCCTGTGACCCAGACACCCCTTGATGCCAATGGACAGAGGGCATAATGGGTGCATAGGGGTTTACTGGGATCCCCTAGGTCTGATGTCTACATAACAGTGCGACAAAGAGTGGCATGTGAGGTCTCGATCAACAGACAGTAACGTACTGGTACTCCCAATCCTGGTGAGATGTACAGATGTTGTTTTAGGGTTAGATGTTGTGTCTATGCTGAAAAGGATGTTCTGATTTAAATGAAGACAGGTCACCAGCAGGTGAGAAGCAGGTTCTGTTCAGGTCAAGTGTACAAGACACTTAACTCCCTGACTAACCATTGTGTATCATGTGTCTTCCAATGTGAGTCTATTTGAATATGGAGCCATCAGCTAATCAAGACTGCAAAGGCGAAGAGATCACAAACCCTAGCTGACGGGACACCCAGCAAGGGGGAGGTTGGTTTATGACGAAGATCGAAGAAGTCACCTGATAAGGAGACACACAGTTTCCTTCACTTGGGGACAAGCTGCCCACATGCTTGTCGTATGAACAGAGGATGACAGCTAGCCTGGCTGTTAAACGCTGGGAGACAGGCTTTGAATGAGAGCTAACCAGACGTCTGGCTGTCCTGTCTCAGGGACGTTACGTCTAGGCTCTAGAAGGCATATGATTTTGTTTTAGATGTAACCAATTGTTTCCAATTCTTCCACCTACTCGCTATTACTTGAATCTCTGTTCTTCCTTAATTAAAACGACCCTTGTTCTCACAAGTGACAAACCCAAGTGCTGAGAGGTAAGCGGAGTGGTGAAACTGGAAAGCTGAGGTGAACTGTCACTTTGGGGCCAGCGAATCTGTAAATGCTGCGAGTGTCCAGAGGATCAGGGGCTGGGTACCCCGGGGGACGCTTGGGGGTTTGGCCCAAGCCTATCGCTAACCAGCAGGACAGCAGAGCCTGCATAGGCTGGAAGGGCCCTTGGCTGGGGGAGTCAGAGAGCTGACCCCTGGCAGGCACAGACAAGTTCCCACATGCTAAGGGCTGGTGATAGGGGCCATGGGTACACCCGGGAAGCATGTCACACACATCCATGCAATTATACCCCACTGCTGCAATGCGGCCACCTCTGGGGTGAGGCACAGCAGCTGTTTAATATGACCTAGCACTTTAAGGCAGGGAGTAGAGAATAACCAGTTCTAACCGCAGAAGCAATGTTACGTAACTGGCGTGTAGTTTGTCAAAATTGGGATTTGGCAAAGAAAAGAGAGTCAACACGCACATACTGTCTGAATAGTTTTGGAAAGCCGGAGCTTGAAACGGAGCCTGACGTTCTTTGAACAAACTCCACGGGCAGGCAGGCAGTACGAGTGGTCGCTGTTCGGCTGCACCATGCCAGTGTTTCTCTGTAGAGTCAAAGTGATGTAATAGTTAATACTGTGACCTCGCAGAGCGCAGCACACCGGAGAGACCGTGTACATTCATATATAGTAAAAAGTCTTTATTAAGAAGTCAAAAAATAAAACTCTTGATACAATTTTCATAACCGTCAAGTCAGCTCAGCAAATATATAATCAGTACTTTAGCCATGTAAGGTTAAAGGTCCGTTATTTTCTTTTAAAATAAAATATATTTTAGTTCTTAAAATTTATTCAATAAAGTACATATTTTCCTATAAATTCCCTACATATACATAAGAGGTAAAAAATAAAAAAATAAAACTAAACAAAACAAAATAAAAAGGCGATCAAAATAATCTTTTTTTGCGACATGACGTGCTTAACTGTTCCCCCAACTGTCCCACACCTCTTCTCTTCCCCCAGTCCTCCCCCGCCCCCATCCCAGCCAAGACACCTGTCCTTTTCAATGCATTGTGGGCAGCTTTCACATTGGCAAATAGAAGATAAAACTGTTACCAAAAAAAATATAGATATATTTATAGAACCGTCAAGAACTGTCCAAAAAAAATAACTACATACAAAAACCCAGAAAATTATAATAATAATAAAATGCTTTTAAAAAAATAAAGACAACCCTTGTGTGTCCTAAAATAAAAAGTGCAACCGGACCTTTTCTTTCTGTTTATTTCACTTTGCAAACTGAATACTGTTATTTGGAAAGAACTGTTGAAGAACAGCTGCCCGTTCTCCTCCCCAGCCTCCACACCTGGGTTCAGAGTTAAAGCTATTCTGTAAACATTTGATTTTTTTTCTCCCTCCTGCAATTTCACACCCCTCTTTCCTGTCATTTTCCATGTCCCTTCTCCCCCCCACCCCATCTTCCTCTCCAGCTTTCTATCCAGCAAGAAACATGGCCTGTCACCCTCCCCACCCGCAGTCCCAATCCAATCCCTTAAATAAAAAGGTTGATTTAAACAGTTAAAAGTTCTTAAAAAGCTGTGTTGTAGGGAGAGGGGTGGGGGTGGGGGCCCATCCGATCGGACTCCGGATGGACAGCTAGGAGAAGATATGGATGGCTTGAGTGGCCGGGGTGTGGCAGGCGGGGCACTCCGGCTCGGCTTTGCCACAGATGCGGATGGCGCACTCCATGCAGAAAAGGTTGTGGCCGCAGGGCACGAGGGCAGCGATGACCTCACTTTCAAAACACACCATGCACTCTCGAGAGCTCTTCCGGTGCCCGTCAGAGCTGCTGGAATCCGTGGGGGAGCCGGAGGTGCCGGAGATGCTGCCTGGCAGGGAGGAGGAGGAGGAATAGCCTGTGCTGTTGGAGAAGGAGGAGAGCGAGCCCTGGGTGGGCAGCCAGGACAAGGTGCTGACCGGGTCGCTCTGGATGCGGCGGGCTAGGGGGTGGTCCAGGGCGACGCTGCTCTCTGGGAGGGTCGGGGAGTGCCGGGGCGTGGCCGTCCTGCTGATGCTGCTGTTACGTCTCTGCGAGCCGTTGATGGAGGAGCAGCTGCTGAAGGCCTGCAGGGGGTTGGAGCGCTCGAAGGGAGACCAGATGGTGGTGGGTGTGGTGAGGTCCAGGGCCAGGAAATCGAAGCCGAAGTCAGAGTCTTCGGAGCTGAGCGGTGGCGCCTGGGACTCGCTGAAGTTGAAGCCGTTGCTGGTGCTGTACGGGCTGGTGGGGCTGGCGTCGGCTATCCGGCCACTGTAGTAGGATTCGGTGGAGGTGCTGCCCAGGGAGCTCAGGCTGTCGTTGCGAAGACCGGCCGAAGGCCTGCGGGTGGGGTTGGGGGCTTTGGCCCACAGGCTGGCGGTGCTGCCCAGCAGGTCGAGGCAGACGTCGGTGCCATTGGAGTGGAAGTCGTTATCTGCGCTGACGTCGATGAAGGAGCCTGTCCTCATGGTGATGTGGGCTTCGATCTCCTCCCGGGCCCGGTCCACATTCTCGGGCATCCCCGTCACCTCAAAGACAGGCTCTTTGTCTCGGCTGGGCGTAACGATGTACGTGTGCGTCTGCTGTTGGATCCTCTTGATGGTGGCCCCCTTGGGCCCCACCACCAGGCCCACCACACGGTAGGGGACTCTCACCTGGATGGTGGTCTGCCCTGGCAGGTTGGGGGGACCCTGCACGGTTCCCGACAGGCCGTTGACCTTGTTGCGCGTTGCTCGGATCATGGAGAAGTGTTCAGCCGCTGAGAGGATCTCCCTCTTGGCCATTTCCACATCCTCTTTCCTCCCGGTCACGATGAAGATGGGCTCCTCCCCTCTGACTGGTGTCTTGATGTAGGTGTTGGTTTTAGCACGCAGGGCTTTGATCTTACAGCCTGGAATGCAAAGGAGACAGGAAAGCGACACATGTTAAGTCCCAGGTTGAAGCTGGGAACCAAGCGCACCCTGCTGCCCGTGGAAGCCAACAGACCTGAGATGATGCAGTAGTTTCACTGAATTCACACTTACAACCGGGAGACCTTCCGAGAGGGGAGGCCTCACGCTTCACAGGAAGTTACACCTGAGTTCTGGTGAATGCTATGGGCTAGCGTGAAACACGAAGGCTTGCTGACCCCCCGTCGCCATGTCCACTGGGGCAGGACCTCGGGACCCCAGCCAGGGATCAGGGCCCCATCATGCAAACACAACACAGATGGTCCCTGCCCCAGAGAGCTCCTTATCAAGGAGTGAGACAACATGCAACAGGTGAACACAGAGGAAAAAGGGGTGCACCCTGGGTGGAGAGGTGGGGGCAAGGTCAAGGGGACAGAGACAGACACGCTCACCCAAGTTAATAGTTACGGCAGCCCTAGGTGGTGGCCTTCCCCCTCAGAGACGGATTGGAAGGAAGTGGCCGAGGACGCAGGCACAAGAGTTACTTTTACCTCAGCAGCGGGTTCGAGACGGGACAGAGAAGTGACCCTTTGGGTTTTTTTAAATCCCAATGCTTCCTTTATTTGGAGCTGGAGAATGTCTTCCCGGAGCTCAGGAGGCAGCAAACTAAGCGAGAGCAGCCTGTGACATGGAGAGCTGAAATGACCCTGACCTATGAGCACTCCAATGACCAAAGGATGGGGGGGTGGGGGGTGTTTATCTAAACAGAGACCAGGCAGGCTGAACAAAAGGGGGACCCCCTCTCGCCCCCGCATCTGCCAGGCCCATCTTTTATTTCTTCAGTTCCCCTTATTAGCATGTGTACTGTTAGCCTCTTGTCGTGGCCCCATTGAGACCCCCTGTCCAGACACACACACCGGGAGAATTTCTTCCCTCCTTCCTTTGCTTTTGGTCTAAAAAAATGCATGTGTTTCTGCCTGGAGGAAGAATTCAAAATGGAGGACAGGGAACGTGTCCACTAGGAGTGCCACAGGAGGGGCTATGTTAATTAGGGGCTGAGCTAAGGGCCTATATATGCAGCTCTGGCTCCAAGATCTCTGGGTCAGGCAGAGTGATCTAGCCCAGTGGTTCTCAGCCAGGGGTACGGGTTCAGGAAAAGTCTCCCCTCCCACAGAGCGGGAATGGGAAATGACTCTGAACTTGAAGCTTGATGTGAATGAGGATGTTTGGACCACAGGGCAGGGACCTTTGCTAGAGAAACCAGTGACACATGGAACCAGGCTAAGGAAAATGTTTCCTGGAGTCAATAACTGGAATATCAGCAGTATTGTGCAGCAAAATGTCTGCCAAGAGGAGTTAGCGCATTGGTGGTTCGGTAGAAGTCACAGATACAGCGGGGGAGGTCTAGCTTTGGTTTCTGGCCAGCAGAGGGATGAGTTTTATTGTCTCCAAATATCAGTAGAAAAATTCAGACCCAAACAGGGTGTGGTGGGAGTCTGCAGAGCTCTTCCAGGGGGTCCATCAACTCCTCTAGAGATTTGCCTAGTTTTACAACAGGCTACGTAAAAAGCACTAGTGACGTCAGTACAAAATAAAATCATACAGACAGTGACCTACTTATACTGCTCTCTATACCACACACTGAAATGTAAGTACAACATTTATATTCCAATTGATTTATTTTATAATTCTAGGGTAAAAAGGAGAAAGGAAACAATTGTTCAGGAATAGTCGCTGTGGCACTTGTGTCTTTTTAGAGCTGATTTTGTGAGCAAGTCGTGTTGAAGTGAGGTGAAACTTGGGGGTCCGCAAGACAAATCAGACTCCTGAAAGGGGTACAATCGTCTGAGAGCCACTAGTCTAGTGGATGGGGTGTCGGCCTAGTACTCAGAAGACCTGGGTGTTACTCCCAGCTCTGCCACCAACCTGCTAAGCGACCTTGGATAAGTCACTTCCCCGCTCTGTGCCTCTGTTTCCCCTCCCACCTGTTGTCAGTCTTGTCTATTTAGACCGTGAGCTATTGGTGGCAAGGAGCGTCTCTCACTGCGTGTGTGCAGGGCGCCTAAGCCAATGGGGCCTTGATCTCAGCTGGGGCCTCCAGAGGCAACTGGAATACAACCAGTAACTCCCTAAACGCCGATCAGAACCTTCTCTGGGGATACATTTCCGGTAGCTACGGTCCCACTATGCCCGATTTGTGTTCGCGCCACTTGCACTCGATCACTTTTTGTAACAAAATCCACACAAGTGACACATTCTAAATCTAGAGACCAGGCTTGTTTCCTGCCCTTCGTTCCCAATCATGAAGGCAGAGGAGCCCACATCCTCTGTGCCTGCCCAAGCTTTGGTTTAACCCAAACCATTATCAATCAACTGTACTGCGGCAGCACCTAGCAGCCCGTCATGACCGAGAGCCCATCATGCCAGGCACTGTACAAACACAGAAAAAAAGACAGTCCAAGAGAGTCACCAGTAAATATTGATAACACCATGAGATCTGTTAGAAGGACCCTTGTCAGGCAGGTTATCAACCTATCTAAGGCATATGTCCCCCACATCACTGTAGTGACAGCGCTTCTCACAATCTGCAAGGCATTTGTCATCACAGAACCCATGTGCGTCAGGGCAGTGCGATTATACCCATTTATAGGTGGGAAACTGAGGCAGAGAGAGACATTGACATGCCCAAGATCATATAGACAATCTGTGGTGGAGCAGGGGCTTGAACAGGGCTCTCCCAAGTCCCAGGGCTGGAGCCCTAACCACTGGACCAGGCCCAAGGTTTAGGCGTTGTAGAACTGTAGTAATCTGCATATAAAATGGGTCTCCTTTCACCACATCCCTGCAAAGAGGCTGTAGTCAGGTCGTGGCTGCTTTTAGGAGGTATACCACAGCACACTGACAAGGGCATTAAGTGCGTCAGAAAATTAAAACTAAAAATTGTCAAAATGAGCAAGCAGAGTGCATTTTTAGATGCCAAATCCTTGCTTTTTGATCACGTTAATTCATCCCTTACAAAATTCAGCCAGTCATTCACAAAGGGGTCTCCTGGTCATTTGTGTGAATGACTGGGGCTCGGCCCTATCAAACAGGAGCTCTCTCACAGTGGTTAAATACATTCAACTCTGTAGAAGCCAACAAGAGAAATGAGTTACATTTGAAACAGGAGCATCAAGGTGTCACAAAAGCCCGGGACCCAACCAGCTGTTCTGAGCTTGAGAAGGAGCTTGGGGACCAGACAGTCTCTGGAGGATGAGAAAGGAGTGGGGAAGTAGTTTTAGAAAGCCTCAAGACGACTCCCCAGCTCTGGAGATCATGCATAGAACCTAGAACATAGAGCCAATCAAGGTGGTCATATTGGGTGGCTGTTATGTTTTCCCAAAGCCTACATCATGACAAAAAGAAGAACAGGAGTACTTGTGGCACCTTAGAGACTAACAAATTTATTAGAGCATAAGCTTTCGTGGACTACAGCCCACTTCTTCGGATGCATATAGAATGGAATATATATTGAGGAGATATATATACACACATACAGAGAGCATAAACAGGTGGGAGTTGTCTTACCAACTCTGAGAGGCCAATTAATTAAGAGAAAAAAAAAAACTTTTGAAGTGATAATCAAGCTAGCCCAGTACAGACAGTTTGATAATAAGTGTGAGAGTACTTACAAGGGGAGATAGAGTCAATGTTTGTAATGGCTCAGCCATTCCCAGTCCTTATTCAAACCGGAGTTGATTGTGTCTAGTTTGCATATCAATTCTAGCTCAGCAGTCTCTCTTTGGAGTCTGTTTTTGAAGTTTTTCTGTTGTAATATAGCCACCCGCAGGTCTGTCACTGAATGACCAGACAGGTTAAAGTGTTCTCCCACTGGTTTTTGAGTATTTTGATTCCTGATGTCAGATTTGTGTCCATTAATTCTTTTGCGTAGAGACTGTCCGGTTTGGCCAATGTACATGGCAGAGGGGCATTGCTGGCACATGATGGCATATATCACATTGGTAGATGTGCAGGTGAACGAGCCCCTGATGGTATGGCTGATGTGATTAGGTCCTATGATGATGTCACTTGAATAGATATGTGGACAGAGTTGGCATTGGGGTTTGTTACAAGGATAGGTTCCTGGGTTAGTGGTTTTGTTCAGTGATGTGTGGTTGCTGGTGAGTATTTGCTTTAGGTTGGGGGGTTGTCTGTAAGCGAGGACAGGTCTGTCTCCCAAGATCTGTGAGAGTAAAGGATCATCTTTCAGGATAGGTTGTAGATCTCTGATGACAAAACTCCAGGATGACAACTGTGGTCAACAGCTTTGCTCGTTGTAGCTGACAACTGCATTTCTCTGGCCCAGTGGGACACACTATCAGCAGCTCATCTGTGTGGGGGACAGAACTTTCTCGGGGGCTGGTCCGAGATTGTGGAATGAACTTCCCCCAGGAACTAAGGAACGTCACAAACCTTCCACTCCCAGTGCCGGGTGCGTTTCTTTGACCTGGCTTCTCTAACAAATAGAGAGCAACATGTATATTAAAATAAATAAATAAATAAAAAGGGCCCTAAAATTCTACCAGAACAAGACACGATCCTGTACAAGCTTCTCCTCCTGGGAAGAGGAGAAACAACATGTGATTTAGTTGGGGATTGGTCCTGCTTTGAGCAGGGGGTTGGACTAGATACCTCCTGAGGTCCCTTCCAACCCTGATATTCTATGATTCTATATGACGTGTAGGGTCAGGGCGCTTAATGCACAACTGGACGGCGCTTGGATACTACAGTGATGAGCGTGGTATAACTACGCTCCTCTGGCACAACGGTGTATAAAACAGAACAGGAAGCTTCCTTCGAGGCCCGTGCATGAAGGATATTCAGACTAGTGTGACCGCACTGATGCAGTTACATTGATGCAACCTTTCTGACATACGCAGGGCCGAGCTGGCACAGCAGGGCTTATGCTTGTGTTACACCAATGGTGCTTCAGCAGAGACAGCGACCCCGACTTGGTGCTGGTGCAATGTGCCTACGTTAGGGGTTTGCATCAGGAGAACTAAATCAAGAGCATTTACACTGGAGCTAGTTTTTCAGTGTAGACAAGACCTCAGTCAAGACTCTGTGGCACTAGCCGCAGTGGGGATATTTCCTATAGCCGGGGTGAGTAAGGAAAGATGTATGCCACTCTCTTGGGCCTCCTCCATCAGGAGAAGAGCTACAATACAGTTACTCCCACACGGAGACCCAGTGACTGCCATGGGATTCCACATGGCAGTAATGATACAGGCAGATGGACCCTCTGCGAGAATTGTGGCCTAAGATCTTGACTGGATTAAAGCACCCAGCGACTTGTAGTGTTCAGAGAAAGACTGAATTGTGCTGGACCGAATGTAAAGGGGATTCTGTATTGAGTCTGCTGGAGACAGACAGACCCTGTGGTTCTCTCGGTCTCTCTCAGTTCCCGCTGGCACTGCCCAGAGTCACCAAGCCGGGGTCTCCCTAAGTCTTGGAGTGGAGCAGACAAAAAGGGATGTTGTCTCCACTACAGATCTCGTGTTCTAGGTGCTATAAAAGGCAGCAAATAAAGCAGAGAAGCAAACCTGTTCACTGCAAAGAATTTAGCTCTGGGGTTGGCAACATGTACATTTGGGGGCCCAAGCCCCAAAGTCACTTGCGTGCCTAAGGTACGTTCCAGCCCTGGCCTGCGGCTACGTCTGCTCAGCGTGACCCATGTTACAGCAGAGTTAACGCTGGTTTCAGCACAAGTTCAGGATTAGATGCAGCTGACTGCCTGTGAGTTATGGCTATGCCAGGCTGTTTCCTCCTCACATCCCCCTCCATCCCCATTCAGAGGGCTTGGGATGTCAGCTGCTGCACACAGCAGGGGGCTGATGCTTGGCATGTCGGGGTTTTCCCCACCCACCCAGCTGTGAATTTTTGGGGGGGGAAGCAGAAGGGAATGAGGAGAAAGAAAACCTAACGAACAGATGCAGCTGGATTTTACTTATGGAAGCTGCTCAATCATAGACTATCAGGGTTGGAAGGGACCTCAGGAGGTATCTAGTCCAACCCCCTGCTCAAAGCAGGACCAACCCCAACTAAATCATCCCAGCCAGGGCTTTGTCAAGCCAGGCCTAAAAACCTCTAAGGAAGGAGATTCCACCACCTTCCTAGGGAACCCATTTCCAGTGCTTCACCACCCTCCTAGTGAAAAAGTTTTTCCTAATAGCCAACCTAGACCTCCCTCACTGCAACTCCTTGTTCTGTCACCAGGTACCACTGAGAACAGTCTAGATCCATCCTCTTTGGAACCCCCTTTCAGGTAGTTGAAAGCAGCTATCAAATCCCCCCTCATTCTTCTCTTCTGCAGACTAAACAATCCCAGTTCCCTCAGCCTCTCCTCATAAGTCATGTGCTCCAGCCCCCTAATCATTTTTGTTGCCCTCCGCTGGACTCTTTCCAACTTTTCCACATCCTTCTTGTAGTGTGGGGCCCAAAACTGGACACAGTACTCCAGATGAGGCCTCACCAATGTCGAATAGAGGGGAATGATCACGTCCCACGATCTGCTGGCAATGCCCCTACTTATACAGCCCAAAATGCCATTAGCCTTCTTGGCAACAAGGGCACACTGTCCCTAGTCTGTAGCAGTGCATGGGATTCTTCCTTCCTAAGTGCAGGACTCTGCACTTGTCCTTGTTGAACCTCATCAGGGTTCTTTTGGCCCAATCCCCTAATTTGTCAGGGGAGCCGACTAGCCGATGACACTCCCTGATCAAAGGAGTGAAGATAAATCGCCCGGGGGCCCGGTTAGCGCCGTTTCGAGGGGCTCTCTCTCTCTCTCACACACGGCATGCCAGGTATAGTCATCCAGAATGGCCACAGGGCTGCGTTTCTGGGCTCAGATTGGAGGACACACCTGAGTTCATCCCCTCTCGCAGCCTACTGGACTCCGTCTGCCAGCCTCTGGGAGACACCATAGGAATCAAAGCACCGCACCATGGTCAGAGTATGCAGAAAGTTGAATGTCAATTGAAAAGCGTTTGTCTCTTCTGTTGGTGGGGGTTTTTTTGGCACTAATTTAGGGCAACAGCTGGGTGGGTGTATTTATGGCTAGGGGCTGTCAGGACACGACTCATTTAGTAGCCTGCCGGGTGGGTATATTTATGGGTTGGTCAGTGCGGCCAGGTTTAGTCTGCTTAAGTAGGTCTGGGAGGTTGGGACTCCTGAATTACCAGCCTGGCTGTGTCCCTGACAGCTGCGTCTCCTGCAGCCAGCCATTTCCTGCTCTGGGTCCCAGTTCCCACATCTGTGAGATGAGGGTAACACTCTGGCTGTGGAGATGAACCAACAGGCCTACAAGCAGCTCCTTTAACCTGAAGATCTCAAAGCAGTTGCCACCATGGCAGATGTTCTCCCCTGTTTATTGATGGTGAAAGAAAGGAGCAGACAGGTTAGGAGACTTTGCCCAAAGTCACACAGCAAATAAGTGGCAGAGTTAGGAACAGAACCCAGGTTGCCTGACTCCCTGTCCCATTGTGGGACCACGCGATCATGCTGCCTTCAAGAGGCACGGCTGGTAGAGCGCTAACTCAGGGCTGAGGATCCCTGGGCTTTTGTTACTCCTGGGTTTGGAGAAAAACTCACATCTCTGGCACTCTCGAGTAATGTGCTCATTCGAATCTCACCGGGTATAGTAAGCGGCTCAATCCCATGCAATGAGAGGTTGGGGGAACCGGCACAAAGCCTGCAATGAAAGGGAGCCTTCTGCCTTTCTCGCCGGCCACAGGAAAGAACTACATACACACGCTGTTTGCTTTGCTCCTAGGAGTCAGTCCTCAGCACTGTTGTGAGACAGCTCCGTAGTGACATGGAAATCAGCCTACCACGTCAAGATGGCTGGTGCATCTGTACAGTAGCTCTGCTTCAATGCATCCATCGCATTGATAAAAATGCATTTACACTTCTAGGCTGACGTGATGCTGGCCACACGTTACATTGAAGGAAGTTTCCTACCCACTTTCAAGTCTCATTACGCTAGTGATCTTGCCAGGGTTCTCTCTCCATGCATTTCCCTTGGCTCTGCCTCCATCAGGGAAAGGATGCAACTCAAACAGATTGCCAGGAAATGAAATGCAGTAGCAAAAAAGAGAAAAGTTCTGGGACTTGATCCCCTAGAAACAGGAGAGTGCAGAGTTCACCCACACAGAGCTTTGGGCCAGGAATTTCAGTAAGAACTTTTCAAATCCCAAACTATTAATGGTCTCACTGCACCCTTTAGCTGATCCGCAATGTTAAAGGGCAAAGAGTCTGGTGGCACCTTAAAGACTAACAGATTTATTTGGGCATAAGCTTTCGTGAGTAAAAACCTCACTTCTTCGGATGCATAGAGTGAAAGCTACAGATGCAGGCATTATATACAGACACATGGAGAGCAGGGAGTTACTTCACAAGTGGCGAACCAGTGTTGACAAGGCCAATTCAATCAGGGTGGATGTAGTCCACTCCCAATAATAGATGAGGAGGTGTCAATTCCAGGAGAGGAAAAGCTGCTTCTGTAGTGAGCCAGCCACTCCCAATCCCTATTCAAGCCCAGATTAATGGTGTTGAATTTGCAAATGAATTTTAGTTCTGCTGTTTCTCTTTGAAGTCTGTTTCTGAAGTTTTTTTGTTCAATGACAGTGACTTTTAAATCTGTGATAGAATGACCAGGAAGATTGAAGTGTTCACTTACTGGCTTGTGTATGTTGCCATTCCTGATGTCCGATTTGTGTCCATTTATTCTTTTGCGGAGGGACTGTCCGGTTTGGCCAATGTACATGGCAGAGGGGCATTGCTGGCACATGATGGCATATATGACATTAGTGGATGTGCAGGTGAATGAGCCCCTGATGGTGTGGCTGATGTGGTTGGGTCCTCTGATGCTGTTGCCAGAGTAGATATGGGGACAGAGTAGGCAACGAGGTTTGCTACAGGGATAGGTTCCTGGGTTGGTGTTTCTGTGGTGTGGTGTGTAGTTGCTGGTGAGTATTTGCTTCAGGTTGGGGGGTTGTCTGTAAGCAAGGACTGGCCTGCCTCCCAAGGTCTGTGAGAGTGAGGGATCATTTTCCAGGATAGGTTGTAGGTCGTGGATAATGCGCTGGAGAGGTTTTAGCTGGGGGCTGTATGTGATGGCCAGTGGTGTTCTGTTATTGTCCTTGTTGGGCCTGTCCTGTAGTAGGTGATTTCTGGGTACCCGTCTTGCTCTGTCAATCTGTTTCCTCACTTCCCCAGGTGGGTATTGTAGTTTTACGAATGCTTGATAAAGATCTTGTAGGTGTTTGTCTCTGTCTGAGGGGTTGGAGCAAATTCGGTTGTATCTTAGGGCTTGGCTGTAGACAATGGATCGTATGATGTGTCTTGGATGGAAGCTGGAGGCATGTAGGTACGTAGAGCGGTCAGTAGGTTTCCGGTATAGGGTGGTGTTTATGTGACCATCACTTATTTGTACTGTAGTGTCCAGGAAGTGGATCTCTTGTGTGGACTGGTCCAGGCTGAGGTTGATGGTGGGGTGGAAATTGTTGAAGTCCAGGTGGAATTCTTCAAGGGCCTCCTTTCCGTGGGTCCATATGATGAAGATGTCATCAATGTAGCGCAAGTAGAGGAGGGGCACTAGGGGACGAGAGCTGAGGAAGCGTTGTTCTAAGTCAGCCATAAAAATGTTGGCATACTGTGGGGCCATGCGGGTACCCATAGCAGTGCCACTGACTTGAAGGTATAAGTTGTCCCCAAATCTGAAGTGGTTGTGGGTGAGGACAAAGTCACAAAGCTCAGCCACCAGGCTTGCTGTGGCCTCATCAGGGATACTGTTCCTGACAGCTTGTAGTCCATCCTCATGTGGAATATTGGTATAAAGTGCTTCTACATCCATGGTGGCCAGGATGGTGTTTTCAGGAAGAACGTCAATGCACTGTAGTTTCCTCAGGAAGTCGGTGGTGTCTCGAAGATAGCTGGGAGTGCTGGTAGCATAGGGTCTGAGGAGAGTGTCCAAATAGCCAGATAATCCTGCTGTCAGAGTACCAATGCCTGAGATGATGGGGCGTCCAGGGTTTCCGGGTTTATGGATCTTGGGTAGCAGATAGAATACCCCTGGTCGGGGTTCTGGGGGTGTGTCCATGTAGATTTGTTCCTGTACTGTAGCTGGGAGTTTCTTGAGCAGATGGTGTAGTTTCTTTTGGTATTCCTCAGTAGGATCAGAGGATAGTGGCCTGTAGAATGTGGTCTTGGAGAGTTGCCTGGCAGCCTCCTGTTCATAATCTGACCTGTTCATTATGACTACAGCACCTCCTTTGTCAGCTCCTTTGATGATAATGTCAGAGTTGTTTCTGAGGCTGTGGATGGCATTGCGTTCTGTACGGCTGAGGTTATGGGACAAGTGATGTTGTTTGTCCACAATGTTAAAGGGGAGATGCATCCCGGCTGTTACGCCACTGAAGCTACACCAGGGTAAATCACTTCCTTCATTCAGCTGAGATCAGGATTCTGGGGTCTCCTGGCAAGAGCTATCAGCTGAACGGCACAAGGGAAGGAGGCGGTAATCACCCCCTGCTCTGTTCACACCCCTAAGAACCTGGTTTGCAGAGGTGCCGAACACCCCCCAGCTCCTGCCAAAGCCGATTGAAGCCAAGAGGGTTCCAAATCAGGCCCAAGGTCTTTGATCAGCAACATTTGATTTAATTGGGGATTGGTCCTGCTTTGAGCAGGGGATTGGACAGGTGACCTCCTGAGGTCTCTCCCAACCCTGATCTTCTATGATTCTAGGATTTACTTTTCACCCTTTATGCTGCCTGCTTTCCATAAGCAAAGCCGGATGTGAACGGGATAGCGCACCTGCCAGTAAGGCCGGCTATGTCATTTTAACAGTGCGTATTTTGTATATACCACGCTCACTGCATTCCTCCCCTAGGAGATATAGGGCTGGTTCTTCACCACCGGGTACCTCGTGCAAAGGGTGTGTAAACTACTGCCATTGGCTCTGGCAGTGCTTTACATTTGCTTTGCACAGGTGTAAGTGAGAGCAGGGAAGAATCGGGCTCACAAGCAATGCAGGGTTACAGCGGGAAGGGAGCCTGGTGGATGTGCAGTGGAGCTCGGAGTCCAGCGCACGCTCCTCTGGAGACCATCCTCATACCTGGGATTTGAAACGTTTCCCTTAAAACCCTCACTCATGTTTCTTGGGAGCATTAAAAAAAAAATCAGGAGCTTCTGAAAGGTTCAGTGAGGTCCAGAGTTGAAAATGGCAGCCGCTGGTGCAAGCGGGCTGGTGCATTTGCACACGTGCTGGCCATGCTCCCAGTAACGTTTTGTAGCCTGGCATCAAAGGGCTGCCTGTTATTCTGGCCCAGGAACAGTGCCACTCCTCACTTCCTGTTACGCCAGCCTCCAGCATGCGCATTGCACCAATGGGGTGCTTCTATTGTGAGGTCATTGAAACAGATGCTATTGCTGGGTGCAGAACAGAGGGGAGAGTTCATACAACTGCTCCAAAATAAAACCAAACTCTGTTCCTCTGGCTAAGGCAGAAGCCCTCAGCAAGAGAGGTTTCATACTGAGATTGGTAGGGAAACCCACGCTCTTGGAACAGGTACAATGTACCTGAACTTCCATCATCACCAGGGTAAATCCCAAAGGGACGCAGCCACTTCACAAATCAAGCACCACCCAGATCTATCTCTAGTTAATGCCTTAAGAAATACCCTTCTCTGAATAATTCTAGTGGCCACTGGATGGCACCGTTGCTGCATGGGGGAGGCGTCTAATCCCCAGGGCAATTCAATATGAGCTGGGGAAAGACTACTCTTTAGTGCCGTAGGGGTTACAGGATTGGGGCCAGGCCTGCTGGCATGCTGAGCACCCACAGATTCATTTTAAGGCCAGAAGGGACCATTATGACCATCTGTGTAGCACAGTCCAAGGTTACCAGCATCATCCCCCTTTTACAGATCCCACGCTGAGGTGAGGAGGGACGACATGACTTGCCCAAGTCACACAGAGTCTGTGGAACAGCAGGGAATTGGAACCCCTCTGCAATGGGAGAGGAGGGCGATACCCCTAGAACACGCAGGGTCAGTGCTGCTACGTTCTCGTCACGCACCCTGTGCACACCCTGGAAACCAAGGCTGCAAACAGCAGACCGAATTGGGATAATCCGGATCCTGATTACTCATAGACTTTAAGGTCAGAAGGGACCATTATGATCATCTAGTCTGACCTCCTGCACAATGCAAGCCACAGAATCCCATCCACCCACCCTGTAACAAACCCCTAACCTATGTCTGAGTTACTGAAGTCCTCAAATCGTGGTTTAAAGACCTCAAGGTGCAGAGAATCCTCCAGCAAGTGACCCATGCCCCACACTGCAGAGAAGGCAAAAAACCTCCAGAGCTTCTGCCAATCTGCCCTGGTGAAAATTCCTTCCTGACCCCAAATATGGTGATCAGTTAAACCCTGAGCACGTGGGCAAGACTCACCAGCCAGCATCCAGGAAAGAATTCTCTGTAGTAGGTTACAGTGGGAATGGAGCAGTATTTGTTGGTCCTTCACATTTCCTTCTTCAATTCATTGGTTCATGCCATTGCGGAGGCCTGGCAAGATGTAAAGCCGACAACAACGTCCAACTGTTTCAGGAAAGGCAAATTTGTTGTGCCATGGAAGGTGGGTGAGACGAGGATGTCGAAGAGTTTGTCGACCCCCCCGAATGATGTCCCACTTCCAGTCCACATGGAAAAAGCGGGATCGATCATTCAGTGGGGGGAGGGGAGGAGAAGGGCACAAACTTTGCTAAACTTAGTAGCTGCTGCGGCTGAGGGTTTGGTCACGTTCGGAGAGCTGCCCGATGAGGAATTACTAAGGCCAGAGAAACGAGCTTGTGTTGATGAAACGGATCATAATCAAGAGAGTGAGGATGATTTTGAGGACGTTCCACCTCCAACCAACTCTAAGCTGTTGAAGGTTTTGCACAAACTTTGGCACTTTTCGCAGCTAGGGGGACGACGTGACAGGGTCTACAGGTCTCTTGGGGACACTGAATTCCATCTTCAAATCAAAATTGTGACTGAGAAGAAGCAGAGCAAATTAACAGAGTTCTTTCACCTGACATGAGTTTATCCATTCATAATCAATGTACAAGTGGATCCTGTATAAACAGAATGCACTTGGATGTGGAATACTACTTTAATGTAGGTTATTACAGTATTATGTATTTGCTTAGCAGATGCCCTCATCCAGGGTGACTTATAGGGCATACGAAGTATTACAGTTAAGTGCGAATACAAAAAACGTTCACAAGTAAGAACAAAGAGGCTGTGTTTGCTATCATGGTCGATGTCGGATTATTCTCAAAACATAAAAATAAAACTTGATACTTTTATAATGTGAACTCCATGAATACCACTTTATTGCTACAATATGTTAGTAGGCTACAAATGCAGAACAGAGCACATGTTAAAATGTACAGGATGTACACTAATGCAATACTGTAGCAATAATAACAAACATACATTGCATTGTTGCAATTATAGATAGTTAGCGAGTACTGGAGCTCTTTTACGTCTCAGAAAAAGCACGCGGCCTTTGGTCAGACGAAACGCCCCATAACAGCAACAGCTGCTTAGGAGCAGCACAGCAAAAGGGAACGAGTATGTTGCTACTAGCGAGTATTTCTGTAGTGCTTAACGAGATGGGTCCAGTTCTACTGGTATCAAAGCTATACCCGCATAGCTTATTCCTGTATGGGAAAGCGAATAAGCCACGTCAGTACCAGGCACCTTTATACCAGCAGAACTGAAGCCACACAGGGCATTCCCAGTATAACGACACTGGGAAAATAAACCGGACACCGTTATAGCCGTGTAAAATCTGTGTGCAGCCCGGGCCTTAGATTCCAATGGAGCTTAAGAACGTGCTTCAGTGCTTTGCTGAATCAGGCCCTTAGTAAATGGCCAGAGAAGAGTTTCAGCGGGAGTTCACACAGTGCAGAGGGTCAGCTGCTAAGGAGGTGAATGGCTGGCACGGACACAGACTGAGCGGCTTGTAATTTACAAGTTGCAAGGGCAGATCCAACCTAAAAAAAAAAAAAAATAGACAACAGAAACCTGTACAGCCGTGTAGGTAAGTAACAGCCAGAAACCAAGCCACGCTGGGGATTGAGATTTCACTGCAGTATACGCACAGAGCACTGGGCAATGGGAAACCGTGCAGGCCACGGTTCCGTAGAGAGCAGCTACAGATCTGTTAGCACACTCAGGAATCCCGACCCGGCACACAAAGGAGGCCGTATCCTGTGCAGGGACAGTTACTATGTAGCAGCTTGCACTGCCCTGGGCAGCTGGGATGTCAGGGAGAGCGCCAGTATCTGGGAGGGGTCTTTGTTCACTAAGGATGGAACAGGGCTGCAGAGGTGCGACTAGGGCAAGGGTTGTAAAGCGGGGCACTGGGGCAGGGGAGGAAGGGAGGCAGATGGGCGGGACAGTCCCGGAGAGCTAGGACAGAAGGGAGCCGTGCTGTCTGGAGAAACCACTGGGGAGGGAGAGGTATCGACCGCCCTGATCCAAAGGGTGACGAAATGGCTGAACGGCAGGCCTGCTGTACCAAACAGGGAGAAGGAGAGCTGCCCATCAGGGCTGTAGAGGGGCCAGGAACGTTCCCAAAGGTGGCGGTGTGGCTACATGTCGTATTTACTATTTGTATTTGCAGGTCACCTCAGAGCCCTAGTCACGGCCCACACGCTGTACGAACAGAGCACAAGCCACTCCCTGCCTCAGAGAGCTGGGTAAGCTGAGCCGCGTTGCTGTCCGGTATTAACACAGAACAAGACTGAGCCGCGTTGCTGTCCGGTATTAACACAGAACAAGGCTGCGCTGCTTGGCGGGGTCGATCATTCAGTGGGGAGAGGGGAGGAAAAGGGCACAAACTTTGCTACACGTCTAACAACAAAGTTAGATCCACGTTTCTACTACAGACAAAAGCGAATCTCGCCCGGCCCCCGGGGGAACCACTCGCAGCGACATTCCAGTTTGTAACTCATCCATTCGCTCCCGCTTGGTTTGACAAACACGCCGAGAGGTTTCCTCCTCTCCAGCGGCAATAGGTTACGTTTCACTTCAGGGTCCAAAAAGAAAATGTTCAGTCCTGACGTAGGCTCGATCGGGACAGCATGTCAACAGGTGCTTTACTCTAAGCACGTGCTCTAGTGCTCAGTGCAGGGTAGGGGGCGAAGATGGCCATAGCTGTATTCAAACCAAGCGGCCAAGCTTGCTCCTGACCCACATCTCCACCCAGCAAAGGCGACTCAATAGACTGGTTTAAATGGGATGCTTCTCTTGAAATCCTCCCTTCCAAGCCCCAGTCACTTGCTGACATTTATACTCTGCTGTTTGGCCAAATTCCTCCGTCTCATTTTAAATGGGCGTGCGGCTCTCTCCACGGCCCCTCCTGCAGTGCTGCGGGGGCAGAACAGCTACGTTTCAATAGCAGGCACATATATCGTGATAATCATCTTACGCTGACACTGTGCCTTTCATCCCTGAGGGATCACGACGCACTTTAGAGGGAGACGCTAATGTACAGAACCACACACAGGAATCGCAGAAGCCACTTATGAACTGCACCCACCTCTGGGGTGGAAATGGCGCAGTGTTGCTGTGGGCTGTTAAGACGTTACCATCCATTTAGGACAGGAAGTGAAGAACAGCGGAAACAGGGCAGAGGCAGAAGGCAGGTACCCAAGCTGGAATCTGGCCAAGTCACCAGCGGGGAGCACTTCACGAACGCCCGGGGTGGGGCAGCAGCTGCTGGAGCCCATCGCCTCTCTAAACTGACCTGGGGTGATGTTGGTGAGAAACCAGAGCGGGATTAAGAGTCTCTCACTTCGAAGTGCCACCGGGGTAGAAAATATCTTCCCAACATTCCTAGCTAGTGCAGCGTGGCCACGGCTGCAGGACTGCTCCAAATCAGAGTCCCTTTTGCACCATAAGCATAGAGTCTGCATTCACACACTGGGTTTACTGCTCTTGGCTCAGGCTTGGACTTGAGGAAAGTAACTGACTTATTCACACTGCATGGCTTCTCACCCCCCACTGTCCAGGACATGTGCTGCCCCACAGGCAAGAACTGTTTGGATTCAGGCTGCCTGAGCTCTGTCTTCACTCCCCAAATGCAAGCCAGAGCTGAGCTGTGGGACAAAACCAGCACGTCACCCCCATGCTCCTGGCTCCCCAAGGGCAGAGCACAGGACCAGGAAGCGAGCTGGACAGTAGGGAGGGAAAATAAGTCCTTTCTGCCTTGGTTTGGGATACTGTTGCTGACTTCATTTAAAGCTGGGTCTCTTTGTCTTTGCCTTTGGTCTGGCCAAGCCCCTCTCCACCAGCTTCCCCCTCCTTTCACTTCAGCACACATCAGCAGCTCCTGTCCCACAAGACTCTGTACGAAGCCGGCTGACTCCACTTTAGCATCCATCAGGCAGGGGCTGGTACGCACCCTGGCTACAGTTACCCTCTAGCACACCCCGAGATCACACACAGGCCAGCCTGCAGCGCTGCCATCCCCAGCAGCACCAAGGCAAGTCTGAGGATGGGCAGGGCTTACCTACAAGAGACGCTTACAGCCCTAGCTGCTGGGACAGCCCCTTGGGAACCTCTAAAACAGGGGTAGGCAAACGTTTTGGCCTGAGGGCCACATGGGGGTTCCGAAACTGTATGGAGGGCCGGGTAGGGAAGGCTGTGCCTCCCCAAACAGCCTGGCCCCCGCCCCCCTATCTGCCCCCTCCCGCTTCCCACCCCCTGACTGCCCCCCTCAAAACTCCTGACCCATCCAACCCCCCCTTCTCCTTGTCCCGACTGGCCCCTCCTGGGAACCCCGCCCCTAACCGCCCCCCCAGGACCCCACCCCCATCCTACCCCCCCGCTCCCTGTCCCCTGCCTCCCCCAACCCCTATCCACACCCCCGCCCCCGACAGGCCCCCTGGGACTCCCACGCCTATCCAACCGACCCCTGCTCCCTGTCCCCTGACTGCCCACCGGGACCCCCTACCCCTTATCCAGCCCCCCCACTCCCTGCCCCCTTACCATGCCGCTCAAAGCACCAGGACTGGCAGCTGTGCCGCCCGGCCAGAGCCAGCCACGCCGCGCACAGTCTAGCGCACCGGGGCAGGCCGGCGGCTCTCGCAGCCCCGCTGCTCAGAGTGCTGGCGGCATGGCGAGCTGAGGCTGCAGGGGAGGGGGAACAGCAGGGGAGGGGCCAGGGACTAGCCTCCCGGCCGGGAGCTCAAGGGCCAAAGCAGGACGGGCCCACGGGCCGTAGTTTGCCCACCGCTGTTCTAGCAAGACCCTGGCCAGCACATCTCAACTAGCCCCCCAGGACTCTTTCTTTGGTGAAAGAGGCTGCTCACGCTTAGTTGCTACGCACATCCCCACCTCCGTTCCCTGATCCAAGGTCTCATGCCACCATCAGCAGTACAGCGCTTGCGATCCCTCGTGTAACAGAACAACGCTGGCACAAGAGGCACCAGGGCTGGGGCTAGATGAAGAGGGGGAGAACAATCACATTTAGCACTTCTGTTGCACTCTTCAGCTCCAAAGCGCCTTGCCAATGGTAATGAATTACACCACCAGTTACACCACCACTGGGAAAGGCAGGCGTGTGCTGTACCTCTGTGCTTTCTCCAGACGGTGGGGAAGCTGAGACAGGGAGACCGAGCCACTTGCTTCAGGCCACAGCGGAGAAAGTCAGGATACATCTACCCTGCAAAAAAAGCCGGTGGTATGTCCACACAGCTACTAGACACCCGTGGCTGGCCCATGCCAGCTGGCTCGGGCTGCAGGGCTGTTTCAAGTGGCAGGGTCCCAGTGCTTGGGTTCCAGCTCAACCCAGGAAGTCAACACAGCAATGAAACAGCCCCGCAGCCAAGCACGAGTCTGCTGGCATGGGCCAGCCGCGGGTTTTGCTTTGCTGTATAGACATACCCTCAAAGCTTGGGTCAACTGACTCAGGGTCTCTCTATGGAGCTAAAAACAGCAGCGTAAACATTTCCGCTGGGGTGCCGAGACCCACCATCCTCGCTGGGTTTCAGAGCTTGTGCAGGAACATCTAGACTGCTATTTTTAGCCCAGCACAAACCCAAGTCAGTTGACCTGGCTTCTGAGACTTGCTACTGGGGGGGGGGGGGGGGGGGGGGGTGAAGGGGAGGAGTTGCAGTGTAGAATACCCTTAGTGTCAGCCCAGATAATGCAGTGATCGGAGAGCTCTGTAATAGCACAGGGTGTTTCTGGCCCTGAGCTCAGACCAAGGGGAAGACACATTTGGGAAGGAAATTTCAGACTGACATAAAGGGATATAATAAAATGTTCCTTTTATCTGACATGCTGGGCGTGAAGGCAGAGAGACGAGCTGGGTTAGGGCTCAGAAAGGACAGAGAGCAGTAAAACAAAAGGAAGATCATTAGCGGCCTAGGTGAGAGCAATACATCATCACCCATGTGAAGTTGGGACTCGTGGTCTTACAGCATATTCTCAGTGTTGGAACTACTGGGACACCTGGAGTGAGGTCAAACAGCGGCTGTATTTCACCCTTCTCTAACACCTTGCCTCCAAGGATCTGTACAAACGTCAACTCTTCTAAATCCCTTGCCGAGATAAGAACTGTTCCCATATCACAAATGGGGAAACTGAGTCCCAGAGAGAGGAAGTGACTCGCCCAAGGTCACACCTCAACTCCAAGTCAGAGCTAATAGAACCCAGGAGTCCTTTCCCTGCTCCAATCAATGGTAACTTGGGGCCTAGCTGAAGAGAGGGGATGTTCAGAAGCGTGGGCCAGTAACCTCCATCAATTCCTCTGCTCCAGTAACCCCGCCCCCGCCCAGCACTGATTTCATTAGTACTGCTATGGTTTTTGCTGGTTCAAAAGAAGACCATATTACTGCAATTCATGCCTACAGCGCTTCTTAGAGCCGGCCCCGCCCACAGCCAGATTCATGAACGGGTTTGCATGCAAAGGCATGACAACATAATCCCTCTGGGCTGAGTTGCTTTTTGGTACCGCCGTGTGCCACCCGAAGCGGTAAGGATGCGGAGGAGAGGGGAAGGGCCCTATGCTCCCCACTCTCAGGCAGCTTGCGGGAAGACGCACAGCTGCTGGGCACCTTCCCCAAAACCGCTCCAGCCGCCTCTCGCCCTGGGATGGGGGGTTGCTCGGTCGCGTTTTGCTGAACACCTCCTTGTTTCTGTAAGCTCAGCTGATGAGCGCCAGTTGTTTGACCGAGCAGATGTGCTCCTTTACACAGCACAGGCCAGCCGCGGCGGGTCCCCAGAAGTCCCAGGGAACAATAAGGTTAATAGACTTGGAAGAAGGGTGGGGAGTCACAGTGAACAACGTATTTCTGATGGGGAAACTGCTGCCCGACAGACGGGGCTCTTGAAGTCTTTCACACTCAGTCTATTGTGATAGTTTAGTTTGGTGCTTATGGAAGCCAGGCAACTAAACACAATACAGCCAAGGGCTGGTATCTGCCTTCCAGTTACTCCCACAAAGATCCAGGTGGGCTTCAGACATTTTGGAAGGCATGGTCCTTGCTCCAAAAAACTGGTGTGAGAAGCTCTGCCGATGCACCTCAATCCAGATGTGCAACCCCCCCCCCCCCCACCGCTATTCAGTCTCTGGGATCTCCCCCCAACCTCTGCTCTGCCGATGCTCCTCAATCCTGATCTGCAACACTCCAAGTCCAGGGCTTTCCCCTGAATACACACACTGAGTCTGTCTGGACTGCACAGCGAGTGTGTGATGTGGATAAAATGTCCAATGGTTGCTTAGGTCAAACTGATTTCACCCATGACCCTTCCATTGCTCTCTCTGCCTGCAGGGGCCCATGGTGCATTCATCCTTGTAAACATCCTTGGAACAAAGCATTTCCCACACTACACCTCATGCTCATTTTCCTTATTACAACTGATTTAGGAGCCAAGGTAGCAGAACCTTTACAACACGGAATCGTAACACAGAAGGAATATATTATAGCCATAGAGGTGGGGCTTAGTAGTCCAAGCACAGATCTAGGAGACAGTAACACTTCAATTCTTATCCTGGCTCAGAAACAATCTTTCAGGCCCAGGAAAAGTCAGTTAACTTCTTGGTCTTAGTTTCCTCATCTGTAAAATGGGGATGCCTAAACTGCACTAAGGCCATATTCTGCGGTGGTCAGCTCACCAGACTGGGGAGTTAGGAGACATCAATTCTAGTTCTAGTTCTGCCACTGGCTCACTGTGTGACTATGGGCAAAATAATTCCCCATTTTACAGACAGGGAAACTGAGGCAAAGGGAGGGTTTTCCACCCTCAGCTAAGATATCAGTTACCTCTAGTAATTTAGCCCAGACTAGGCACTAAAGCAGTGGTTCTCAACCAGGGGTCTGAGGCCCCCTGGGGGGGGCCACCAAGCAGGGCCAGCATTAGACTTGCTGGGGCCCAGGGCAGAAAACCAAAGTCCCACTGTTTGGGGCTGAAACCCAGGGCCCTGAGCCCCCCACCCAGGGCTGAAGCCAAAGCCTGAGCAACCTAGCTTCGCAGGGCCCCCTGTGGCATGGGACCCAGGCAATTACCCTGCTTGCTACCCCCCAACACTGGCCCTGGCTTTTATATGCAGAAAAACAGTTGTGGCACAGGTGGGCCGTGGAGTTTTTCTAGCATGTTGTGGGAGCCTCAGAAAGAAAAGGGTTGAGAAGGCCTGTACTAAAGAACACTGGCAACGGATCTCTGCTACTTTCTCTTAATTGGGAATTCTACTTCACTGGGGTGAAAGGTCCATCCTACTAAAGTAGACTTGACTTTAACATAGAAGCATATTGTAAGGATTAATATTCATGTGTCCATAGTGATCAAGGGATCTTGGTACCCAATTCATTCTGGAGCTTGTATTTCACACCAGTTTCATGCAGCCATAAAAGATTCTTAGGACACTGCAGTTATGCACAGAAGTCCCAGTCATTTAAAACCACAGCTCTCATCATCCCTCTGGTGGGGCTAAAAAAGGCTCAGAGATACTTGTGCAGGGGGCTTCAAAACCACAAGAGCACTACTTGTACTTCCCAAAAAGGGTTGAGGGCACAGTGGAAAGTTAGATCCCATGTCTGGGGAAAGGTACAAGACAGATCTGCACAAAGCCAAGCATTTCAAGCAGACAACCTGTGAATGGGAAGGGCTTGATTTCATTTCTGCACTCAAGCTGAGCTTGATGCAGGACCAAGAGGAAGTGAAGTCACCTTTGTGCCTTCCCTATTCTGGGGCTGGGTCAGATCCAGTTTGACCTCTGATGCAAGTTGGAGCAGCCTCAAAACAGTCCTAATTTGCACCGGTTGTCTGAAGGGCTTTTCTGGTGGTTGAGAATAGCTACATCCCCTCTCCCCTGGAAACGTCCTGACATGCCCCTCCATGGGGTGGCACACAACCAGGGCAGCACCAACCTGATGGCACCCTAGGAATCCCTCCAGAGCTGAATCTGCCAGCCCTACTACTTCTTTATGACAGAAAAGGTGCCGCAGAACAGAACTGAATCAGGCTCCAATTGCCTGGAAGAGCCGGGAGATGAGGGAGACAGGGAACACGGAAAGAGGAAAAAACAGAAAAATATAAAATTAAAAGGTATTTCAATATTTACCCTGTGGGGTGGGGGTAGTGGAAGCAACTACATTCCGTTAGTGTTACGAACCCAAGTTTCTATCCTATTTCAGCCTTTGCATGTGCTATTCCAGGGCGCTCTCTCCCTCACAGCATGCCACTCCTAAATCACATTGATTATTAATGACCTTGCAGCGTATTTGCATAAACCACACCAGTTCCCAGAGTTTGACAAGCATCCAGGCTTCCCTCTGCACCAAGTATTTCCGGGAGGACTAGGAGCACACAACTTAAGGAGACACACATTTAACTTAATAAGGGTTGATGAGACTTGGAATTGTGGCTTTTCTATAGTTCAGTCACCCAAGCAGACAGTAAATCTGAGTTACTAAAAGGGCACTGGACTCTGGTTTGGGATCCTAACAGCTAAGAGATAGAAAAGACCTATTAGATAATTGAATCTATCCCCCAAGAGAGGATGGATCAGAGATTAAGTTTCTGTGGCATTGGCCAAGAAGCAGTGAGATCCTGCTATACTCTGTCCCAGGAGTCAGTTACCCAGGTATCATCCGTACAGCGATCACGCCCACCTTTCGCTGCTTCACAAGCTCTCAGCACAGCCTCCAGGAATAGAAAGGGAACCACAGAAAGTTGAGGCCGAGCATGAGCAGTTGGTATAAATTGGGATTGTGTATGCCTGGAAGTGGGTTGGAGCTCTGGGAGCAGGCCAATGGGAAGCAGAGAGTATGATGTCATCATGCTAATCACAGCATGGCTCTAGCTAACAAAGAGAACAATGGGCTGCCACACTACCCCACTTCCACCCATGAAAAATGCACAAGGGCCCCACAAATCCTATCCATTAAAATGAAATGATCACCGTGAGCCACACACCTACAAAGAGAGGCAACAGTCGGAGGTCAAGGCAGAAAGATGAGGGAGGAAAGGCTGCACCTCAGACCAAATACACTGGAGGTCAGTTTGCAAACAGGCAAGACTAAGATCTCGACAATTATTTTTTGATACTAAAAATGCCCATTTTATTTATTTTGGGTTTTTCTTTAAGAAGTAACTTTAAAGACTAAAATATATTTTTATTTTAAAGAAACAAAACGCGCCCGGCACACACCCAGCTAAGTACCACAAGCATTGAGGCGTGCCCTTGTGTCCTTTTGTGACAGATTTTTTTGCAGTCAGGGATCCTACGCCCCTCCACAGCTACTTCATATCTCAAGTGTTTAACATATTTTAAATTAGTAGATGAAATTAAGAATCCAACTGAGATCAATTAAGGCTGATAGTAAATATTACATTAAGTGTGTGCGTGGGGGGAAATCATTCAAATAAATGGAAGTATTTTCCATCTATTTCATAGTCATTTGTACTTTACAGTCTATTTCCACAGACTTGAGAAGTCCAGTAAACATGAGAACTTTGTGGGTGTGTATATATGTAATATACACAGTGTGTAGCAGGCCTCTATAGTTTAGACAACAGCAAACTCTAGTAAAATATTTACAAATGTGGAGTCATTTTAAAATGGCACACAGAGAGAGAGGGCTTGTTCATAAAATCAATAGAATTAAAAGTGTCTCTACATAAAGAGTTTGAAGGGGTTTTATTTCTAACAAGTTTCCACTCCACACTCCTCAGCACAAAGAAACAAAGACTAAAACTGACCCAAATAAAAACTGGGATGGGCCAGTGCATCTCATACTTTCTGATTGCTGTCTGGGGGGGGGGGGGGGGTGTCTCACACAAAAAAACATAGAACACACATTTCTGTGCATGCCATGGCTCTCCAAAAGACAAGCAAACACCTTTCTAACTAGATACTGGTACAGAGCAGTGGCCCAGGAGTATTTAAGCTACAGGAATCTCCATTTCTCTCCAAATCTACCAGTGTCCTCTGGTTCCCAAGTCAAGTTATTCAGACACGAATTACATATATAGGATCTATTAAAATCTCTCAGTACATATAGAGGGAATATTTTAAGTGACATATATATAGATATTTTGGCTTATTAACCAGACTCATGGACTTGCATCTCCTCCTTTCTCCATTTTAGATAGTGTGTTACCTGAAGGTATCAAAACTGAAAAGCTGCCTACAATAGAGCGGGGGAATTGAAGGGGTACAAGGGAAGACACACAGACAATGGGTAAAACAAAAGGAAAAAAGGCCGCTGAAGTTTACCTTGTCTCCCCACAATCTCTGCTACATGTTCAGAGCTGGGGACAGGGACACACTCAGTCATGTTCACGCTCTTCTTTCTGCTTCCAATGATGCTCATCTGTTCAGCCAAGATGGAGTGGTGGTGGCCCAGGTGGGGGTGAAAGTTGCTGAACACATCTGGAGGGGAAGTGGTGCTGGAGGTGGAGGGGCTCACATCTGGATCCAACATTGGCAGCCCCCCCAGCATCCCAACTCCCCTGTCCAGCCCTGAGCCATGGTCCATTTCCTCCAGCCCTCCATCCCCAATCTCCAGCACCTCCTCCTCCACTCCTCCTTCTTCAATCACCCTTTCTTCTGCCTCCTCCTCCTCCAACCCCAAGATGGAGAGCTGGTCCAGGGCAAACCTCAGCGCTGCTGCCGCTTCTTCCTGATCGGCCGGGGGCTGCTGCCCTCCTCGCTCCGGCTCGGACTCCGGCAGCGGCTGCTCGCCGTGCCCCTGCTGCCCAGCCCCAGCGGCTGGGGGCGGCGGGGGGGCGCTCAGCAGCCCCAGGCAGTGAGGGGGGCAGCAGGCTGCCTCCCCCCCGTCAGGCTGGTAGATGGAGCTGGGCATGCTGGCGAGCCGAGGCGAGCCGGGACCCGCTGCTGGCCGGTCCCCGTCTCCCGGGGCTGACAGCTCCGCCCGCACTTGGAGCCTCTCCCCCTCCTGCTCCCGCTTCTCCCTCGCCGCCGCCGCGCCTCCCTCCGCCTCCTTTGTCTGCTCGCCGGCCGGCCGCCTGCATCCAGCGGCAGCCGCAGGGCTAGAAGGGGCTGCCGCGAGCAGCGCCCCCCGCCTCCCCCCACTGCCGCCCCCCTCCCGGCTCCTCCCAGAGGCCCAGGACGTCAGCTCCAGCCCAACAATGGGTCAGGGGCGAGCCGGGCGCATGCGCGGCGGCCCGGACTCCCAGCCCATGTGGCCCGGGGAGGGACCGCCGCGCTCGCCAGCCAACCAGCTCCGCCCGCCCGCCGCCGCCGGGGCCGGGGCCGGGGCCGGGGCCGGGGCGGGCGGGGCAGCGGGAAGCACGTTGCGAGGGAGGCGGCGCAGGGAGCGCGGCTGGGAGCGGGCCGAGCGCTGATCCCGCCCCGCCCCGTGCGCTGGAGCGAGCCAGACCGGGCCCCCTTACTCCTGACAGCACCCCCCAACAAGACTCGCTTTTCACGCTCGCGAGGCTGCCCTGAGGCCCAGGCAATGACCTACTGAGTTCCCCCTAGCAAGGGACAGACAAGGCAGTAAGAGGTGGCTTTGTAAATAGGTTTGCAGCAACAGACAAAGGAAACTCCCTTGCTGGCCAAGGAGAGCTCCTTGGACATCAAGTAAGGTGAGCTGTTTCAGGGCTGTTTTCCTTCAGTCTTCACTAAAAAAGGAAACTGGGACCACATATTCACTACAGTATTAACAAAGGGGAAGGGACACAAACCACCCTAGGGAAAGAACAGGTGAGAGACTATGTAGATAAGTTGGATGTATTTAAGGTGACTAGATGTCCCTATTGTATAAGGACAGTCCCACGATTTGGGTTTTTTCTTCTATAGGCACCTATTACCCCCCACCCCCATCCCGATTTTTCACACTTGCTGTCTGATCACCCTAGCTGTATTCACGTTGGCAGTGCCTGATGAAGTTAACTGTAGGGTACTTAAGGAACTAGCTGAAGCAATTTTGGAACCGTTAGCCATTATCGGTAAGAATTCATGGAAGATAGGCAAGGTCCCAGAAAACCGGGAAAGGGCAGATGTAATACCTATCTTTAAAAACGGGGACAGAAGCTCAGGGGAATTATAGACCAGTCAGCCTGACTTCAATATCAGTAAAGATACTGGAACAAATTATAAACAAGCAGTTTGAAAGCCCTTAGATGATACTAGGGTTATAAGGAATAGTCAACATGGATTTGGCAAGGACAAATCATGACAAATAACTTTATTTCCTTCTTCAGCAGGGTGACTAGCAGATGGGTGGAAGCTAGAATCCTAATAGATTTTATTTTAGTAAAGCTTTTGATATAGTTCCACATGATATTTTATAAGCAAACTAAGGCACTGTGGTCTAGCTGCCAGTACTATAAGGTGGGTGCCTAAAAGGTTGAAAGACCATCCTTAAAGAGTAGTGGCTCAAGTTTGCTGTCAAATGGGAGGATATATCTAGAGTGGAGTTCCACAGGGGTCTGTCACTGGTCAATATTTTCATTAATAGCTTGTCTAATGGAATGAAGAGTGTGCTTACAACATTTGTGAATGACACCGAAGTGGGAGGGGTTGCTAGCATGTTAGAGGACAGGATTAGAGGTCAAAACAGCCTTTACAAATTAGAGAATTGGTTTGAAATTAACAAGATTAAATTCAGTAAAGACAAGCACAAAGTACTACACTTAGGAAGAAAAAAAAATCACACACACAACTACAAAATGGGGAAAAACTGGATCGGGTGGTTACAGTTGAATGAGAGTCAACAGTATGATGCAGTTGCAAAAGTTAATATTCTGGGATGGATTAACAGATGTAAGACACAGGCAGTAACTGGCCTTGGCACTGCTGAGGCTTCACTGGAGTGCTCCATGAGAATCTAGAGGACAGCAACAAACATGATCAAAGGTTTAGAAACTCTGACCTCAGAGGAAAAGGTTAAAATAAACTGGGCATCTTTATCCTCAAAAAAAGAATACTGCAGGGGAACCTGATAACAGTCTTCAAGTAGCTTAAGAGTTGTTATAAAGAGGACAGTAATCAATTATTCTCCACGTCCACTGAACGTAGGACAAGAAGTAATGGGCTTAATCTGCAGCAAGAGAGATTTAGGTTAGACATTAGGAAAAACTTCCAAATTACAAGGATAGTTAAGCACTGGAATATGCTTTCAAGGAGGTTGTGGAATGTCTGTTGGAAATTTTTGAGAACAACTTAGACAAACACCTGTCAGGGATGGTCTAGGCTTACTTGGTTCTACCTCAGCGCAGAGGACTGGACTAGATGACCTCTCAAGGTTCCTTCCAGCCCCATATTTCTATGATTTTCATGTGATGCAGCTCTCCAGACCACCAGCAGTTTTTATAATGTAAGGAAAATGTCAGGCAACCTTAATATGAAGGTTGTTTCCAAACCCCCTATAATTTAAGTTTACCCACTCCTTCTGCTCTCTTCTTTCCTAAAGAGTAGTTCCCAAGCTAATACAGCAGAGTATAAATATAGACCTTCATAAACTACAATTGCCAAGTAATATACCTGGTGGGATCCTAGAAACAATGTATTAGAAACCTCCAGCATTAAGTAGGAAAGAGCATATGTTTACCCCCTGCCTTTTTTATTGTTTTCAAGAACTAACCTTCCATAACCTCAGAATAATCAAATATCACACTGCGTAATAGTCTGAGCATTTCTTGTGAACACCAGCAATAAAGACAAAAAAAAAATAAGTACATTAAATTAATAAAATACATGATTCAGTGTGCACTGCAGGATTATTGTATCAAGGATGGAACAGATCCACTAGATCCCAGTTTACCAACTTAATAAAAAGAAAATTAAAAAAAAATCTAACAAAACATGGAAATAAAACGTGAAAACAAGAAACCTCATAACATTAGACTTTGTGGGCTCTCCTGTTTCCTGCTTTTCCCCCTCCCTTCGTCATGTCATGTTGTTTAACCTAGATTGTAAACTCCTCTAGGGAAGGACAGCATCTTTTATTTGTGTGCAAAGTGCCACAGACGCCTACAACGCTGTTAGATAATAGATAAAAATGAAGTCCACTCCTCCTGTAATGACAGGGCAGATTTCCCCCTCAGGGGGTATTAAGGAAATATTAAGCTGATCTGCTGTACATAAGCGTATGTAGCCAGTCACTATATTGTATGTTAATGAATGCTTCTCTCTCTATGGTCTTTATTTTTAAATGAATGAAATGTTATATACTAAAATAGCAAAATCATGCTTCAGTGAACTTAAGTGCACTGAACTTTAATTGCATAACTGATACCTTTGTTGATACATGCAGTTGCATTCAGAATTTCTAATCCCCACCCCAATCCCATTAGTTACTTATCAGATTTTGGAGGATTTTAATACATTTTCCATTACCACCATTATTGAGAGTGAGATATTTTTCTTAGCAGTCAACGAAGCAGGCTCTCTCTTGGACAGATTGCTTGTTAAGAACTATATTTTCCTGTTCTTGTTTAGATCTCTGCATTTTATAAATACTAATCATCATCCTTCAAAAAGGGAGATGGTAGAGAAAAGAGAAGATGTTTGAGCCTCTCAGTGGTATTTACCTCTGTAAAGCTTGTTTGGGTTACAATTCTTATGAAGGATACTTAAACAAAATAAGGCCCTGATCCTGCAAACATTTGCGTATACGTGTAACTTTATGTATATGAGTACTGGTGTCATTGACTTCAATGGGACTACTTGTAGTGTGTAAAGCTATGCATGCGTGCAAGCCTCTGCAGCATCTGGGTGTAAAGCTATTATTGAGTGTATGTTTTACAAGTATTAACTGACCTGAAGGGGAATGGCCATGAAATATTACACCAAAGGGTAACACATTTTGCTGCTATTGCCCTGAGTCGGTATTTCTTATCCCTTTGATGTTTCACACAGAACAGAGTGGATAGTGTTTAATCATAGCCTCTCAGAAATGTAGGGCTGGAAGGGACCTCAAGAGGTCATCTAGTCCAGCCCCCGCACTGTGGCAGGACTAAGTAAACCTAGACCATCAGAGCCAGGTGTTTGTTCAACCTCCAGAGATGGGGATTCCACAACCTCCCTTCGAAGTCTATTCCAGTGTTTAACTATCCTTATAGTTAGAAAGTTTTTCCTCATATCTAACCTAAATCTCCCTTGCTGCAGACTACCTCTGGCCCTACCTTCGGTGGACAACCACGAACAACTGATCACCATTTTCTTTATAACCTCCCATAAGATATTTGAAGACTTATCAGATTCCCTCCCTCCCCAAGTCTGACACCAACAACACTCCTATTAATACACACCAGAATATTAGCGTTTTTTGCAAGTGCATCACACTGTTGACTCACGTTCAATTTGTGATCCATTATAACCCCCCGATCCTTTTGAGCAGTATTACTGCCTAGCCAGTTATTCCCCATTTTGTAGTTGTGCATTTGATATTTTTTCTTCCTAAGTGAAGAGCTTCATACTTGTCTTTACTACTTTTCGTCTTGTTGATTTCAGACCTATTCTCCAATTTGTCAGTATTGTTTGGAATTCTGATCCTGATGTCATTCACAATTGTTATAAGCATATGCTCCACTCCAGTATCCAAGATATTAATGAAAATACTGAACAGTGCCAGACCCAGGACAGACCCCTGTGGAACACCACTAGATACATCCTTCCAAGTTAGAGTAGTGATCAATGGTTCACTGTCAAAGTACAGATTTCCATGGACCTTTCCACTCACTACCCAATCTCCTTTCAGCCAACCAGGAAAGGCCATATACAATGGACTCCTGCCAAGTATCCATCGTTTCTGTGGAGCTGGAGCAGACTTCGCTCATTCTGTTCTAATGGGGAATTCATTACTGTCAGAGCTCTTCCAGCCTCAGCTTCCGCAGCTACACCCTCAGTTTCTGAGAAGAGCCAAGCTAAGATTCTGCCTCTCTGATAACATAGGTAGTAACACCACTCCCAATCTGTAGGCACTAGCACCTGTGTCCAATATGAAAGATCTGAAACAAACAAACAATCTGAAACAGGTAGGCTAAGACAGGAGCAGACACGAGAGCCCTCTTTCAACTCTGAAAATGCGAAGTCGCTCTGCTGTTGACCACAGATGGTTTCCCTTCCTCATCCAACCTATGCAATGGTTTTACAATATTGACAAACCCACAAATAAACCTTCTATAATAGAAGCAGAGCCCTACAAAACCATGCTTATTTGTGGGCGTCTCAGGAACTGACTTGTACACAACCTCAATTTCATTTTTGTCAGTGAAAGTTCCCTCTTCGTTGATTGTGTGCCAAAGTGGATTACCCAGAACTCCAATAGAAAACTCTGGGGCTCACCTTCACCCCTTTCTCCCTTTTAGTTTTCTTCTATACCAGGCATTTACTAATTTTAGTGGTTCACATTTTGCAGATGTGGTTCCCTTTTTTTGTATTTACTGTTTATCAGAAACATTCAGCAAATGAACAGGAATCTGTTCCTCCCTCTGATCTACAAAAACCTTTGCAGTTAAAATTCCTCCTGAGACCAGGAGTCTCAAAGCAGGTCTCAACAACTCCCCATCTTTTCCTTGCTGGAAAACTACCACAGCATGTAGCTGTTACTACGGCTATTTCCCCTGGAAGTAGGACTCTTGTTCACTGCAAATCAATTACCTACAAATCATTGGTTTCACCTAGGCCACATCTTAAAATCCAATGTGTGGACATTTCTTAAGACACCTTTCCTGACATTATGCAGTTATTAGCCATAATGAAACCCACCAATGATTAACATCTGCTATTGCTGCAATCCAGACCTGCTCAAATTTAAGAGGTCCAATTTTCATGCCCAATTTTCCCCATATTTGGATAGGTGCACTTTCACCAGTAACTGCCTCTATTTTACATCAGTTAGGTGGTTCAGTTTTGGGTCCCCTATTACCCTAGCAATACATTTTTATTTAAATTTATGGAGATATCCTATCTCCTAGAACTAGACAGGACTTTGAAAGGTCATTGAGTCCAGCCCCCTGCCTTCACTAGCAGGACCAAGTACTGATTTTGCCCCAGATCCCTAAGTGGCCCTCAAGGATTGAACTCACAACCTTGGGTTTAGCAGGCCAATGCTCAAACCACTGAGCTATCCCTCCCTCCAGCAGCATGCCTGGTCTACTAACTTCTGTTTGTGCCAGTGTCATCTGTTCCTGTGCACATCACAGATCCTGTAACGCATTCAATAGCCAATTGCCTGATCCTAACAAAATCTGTGGGGCTGATCCTTGTACCTCCAAGTTTACCCTCCCCCACCAAGTTGATGTCCCTCCTGTTTCCCAAAGTGGGTGAGAGACTTTCAATAGATACTTGTTATGCTCTGTTCTGGCTTGCCTTAAATTTATAATAATCCTTCTATGGCCAATTTTTTCACAGTACCACCAATGAACTGAACTGCTTCTCAAATGTTTGCATTATTGCCAACCTACCTTGCTTTACAAACCAAATTTAATTTTTTTCCCAACCATTCAAAACGGTCATAAACCAGATTAGAATCCCCTTGTCCATCAGGCATATTAGACCCAGACCTATACTTACAGGGCTCACGGTGATCAGTTTCCATCTTCCTCACTAGCAGCTGCTTCCTTTTCTGGTGGGCTCCTGCAAGGAAAGATTGAAGTTCTGTGGCAAATTCCTCAGCCACAGAAAGCATTCTTGGCCTCCTTTCAATGCTCTTGAGCTGAAAATCTAAGCCAAGCTGCAAATCTGTAATTTGGTCCATTGTTAACTTAGCTTCAAAATCTTAGTCCTCATTGGTATCTGGATATACCAGGCCCAGCTCTTCATGTCCTATTCCAGTTGAGGTGGGGTCTGTTCTTTCCCTCTTCTTCTAGCCCTTAGCTATGCCTTGGTCAGCTCAGATTGATAGCTAGATTTTAGCTGCATATCAAGAGCTTGTACGATATCCTTGTCGTCCCCGCCCCCAATGGCTTTTGTATTACCTGAGCTTGAACAATCTAACCTCTCTGGGTTAGAAAAAGGGTATAAAATGGTTGTAAATATCCTGTTTGACCCAAATTCTCAGTCTGGCCCAATTCCTAATCCAGACTTAGTATGCAACCCTTTGAGCTCCTTCTCCGGGTGATTTTTTAGCTCCCTAAAGTCCTTGTTGCAGCTGTCTCTATTTACAAGCACAAAGTTGAGCAGATATTTCTTGGTCTCCCCTGTTACGTGGAACATCTTTTGATCCATGATAGTCAGTTTGTTGGTCACCTCATCAGTCCATCTTGCCTGTCCGCACTGGAAATTTTGTAGTATGACTTCCAAATCTGTCTGAACACTTTCTGGCTGCTGTCCCAACAAAGATTTTATCTCTGACCACTGGTGGTCTAAGTCCTTTCTGGGAAGCCTTCAGCTGTTGCTTAGATTCCTTCTGTGAAGTCCTTATTTGAAGCTCTTTTGGTCATCTTTGATTTCTGCAAGCATCTGCACCATTTGTTCCATTTTGGTTCAACAGGAGTACCAGCTCATAATTTCTCTCCTTTGACACTGTTATTCCACTCCTGAAACCAGTTATGTCCCCTTTGGCCTGAGAGATTAGCCAGTATTCAAGGCCTTGCAGAGCTGTTTCCAATAGGAGAAACTGGTGATATGAGTCAGGTATTTTCTTTGGTACAATCCTGTTTATTTGCAAAGAACATACACACAATCCTGTCTTCCTGAAGACAACAGAAACAAACAATTGGCAATTCCCTATTTCCTAGTCTGCCCTTCCAATCAATTCTGGAGCTCTGTCTTCAATCCAACAGGGCCATGTTTACGACTGCTCCTCTCACTGCCTGCTGGCTTTCTGCCGCTCACAGGCACACAGTTTGCCAAACAAACCACTAGCCCCTGCATTTGCCTACAGTCGAGGAAAACACCCAGATCACACAACTTAGCTCTGCTCAGGCTTTGTCATGTGGCCCAGTGCCTTCAGCAGGAATTTCCTATTGTTTCTAGCTATCATTACATCAAGAGGAATTTCATTACTCCTTCCATTTACCCTGAAAGAACGGTGTTTAGCACACCCATTGGCTATAACTAGGTCTGTGATTTTATAGCTCAAAGATACACTTCAGGCAACCATTAAAGCCTCCCAGCATAACAATATACTATAGTGTAATAAAGAATTAGCACTGAAGCAAAAATGAGGTGTACAGGTGCATTAAGAGCTTGTCTACACAGGGAAATTGACTGGCAGCTATAGCAGAATAGTTTCCCAGCCTAAATAAGCACTAAGGAAGAAAGGACTCTAAGCAGCTGATGGAAGTTCTTCTTGTACAGTGATCCAGAGCAATCCTGTGGTTCTGGGTGTTAATCAAAAGCAAATGAACACAAACGTTTAATTTGCACATGCAAATTGGAGCTTAAGAAAAGACTGTATGGTGACTATTCTTTATGTGGAGGCAGGTGCATATTCCACTCAGGTGTGCGTGTGGCCAAAGACGGAAAACTTTACCTATCAGTACCCGCAGGGATGACATTTGCATCCTCTGGTCCCTAGGGCAATGCTGCTCCGACCCACCTCAGTTCCTTTGCACCAAATATCAAGAGTTGAGACTCTGATGCAGAGGCGATAGAGGACAGCTTTAAAAAGCTCGCTCCTAAGCAACCAGAGGAGCTAGCGAACAGGAGCGGCTAACAGGAGTTTCATGAGGGAGTTCGCCAGGTAAAGGAGGACCCTTGGGGTAAGTTTGTTGTCTGTAGTGTGTGTGTTTGTGATGGCAAAATTTGCAGATGATACAAAATTGTTCAAGATAGTTAAGTCCCAGGCAGACGGCAAAGAGCTACAAGAGGATCTCACAAAACTGGGTGACTGGGCAACAAAATGGCAGATGAAATTCAATGTTGATAAATACAAAGTAATGCACATTGAAAAACAATCTCAACTATACATATAAAATGATGGGGTCTAAATTGGCTGTTACCACTCAGGAAAGAGATCTTGGGAGTCATTGTGGCTAGTTCTCTGAAAACATCCACTCAATGTGCAGCGGCAGTCAAAAAAGCTCTCAGAATGCTGGGAATCATCAAGAAAGGGATAGATAAGACAGAAAATATCATATTGCCTCTATATAAATCCATGGTACGCCCATATCTTGAATACTGTGTGCAGATGTGGTCACCCCATCCCAAAAAAGATATATTGGAATTGGAAAAGGTTCAGAAAAGGACAACAAAAAGGATTAGGGGTATGGAATGGCTGCCCTATGAGGAGAGATTAAAAAGCCTTGGACTTTTCAGCATGGAAGAGATGACTAAGGGGGCATATGATAGGAGCTCTATAAAATCATGACTGGTGTGGAGAAAGTAGATAAGGAAGTGTTATTTACTTCTCATAACACAAGAACTATGGGTCACCAAATGAAATGAATAGGCAGCAGGTTTAAAACAAACAAAAGGAAGTATTTCTTCTCACAACACAGTCAACCTGTGGAACTCTTTGCCAGAGGATGTTGTGAAGGCCAAGACTATAACAGAGTTCAAAAAAGAACTAGATAAATTCATGGAGGATAGGTCCACCAATGGCTATTAGCCAGGATGGACAGGGTTGGTGTCCCTCGCCTCTGTTCGCCAGAAGCCAGGAATGGGCGACAGGGGATGGATCACTTGATTACTTGTTACGTTCATTCCCTCTGGGGCACCTGGCATTGGCCACTGTAGGAATACAGGATACTGGGCTAGATGGACCTTTGGTCTGACCCAGTATGGCCATTCTTATGAATGGGCTGCTTAAGATGAAAGGCAGATATCATCTTAGGTAAGGATCTAGGCTGCAGTTTAAAGAAACCTTATATTTGAAAAACATTGTAAAGGGGGGGTGGGAGTTCCAGCTATTTCTCAGGAGGCCCCAATTTCTCCCACTCTACAGGTCGATGGGATAGCCACTAAAAAGGCAGTCTTCATCGATAAGTGACGCAAAGAACATGTTGCCATTGGTTCACATGGAGGTCTTGTAAGACATCTAAGCACGAAATTTAGAGCCCATGTTGAGGTGGGGTCCCTTACTTGGGAGATTCCTCAAACCTTTAATAAATCTCAAAGACATAAGATGAGCAAATATCAAAAATGCTTCTACTGAAGGATGAAAATGTATATTGTGGCCAAGTGAACCGTGATCAAGCTAACTGATAACCCTGACTTCTTTAAGTCTAACAGGTAATCTAGGATAGCCGAGAGAAGGATTTGGATACAAGCTGCTAGAGCGGACACCAAAACCTGAATCTCTTCCACTTCTGCAGGCAAGTGATTCGTGTTGACTTCTTTCTACTGTTCAGTAAAAAACGGTTACTCACCTTTTTGTAACTGTTGTTGTTTGAGATGTGTTGCTCATATCTATTCCAGGTAGGGTATGCGCACGCCGTGTGCATGGATGTCAGAACATTTTCCCCAGCAGCTACCCATCAGGCCAATTGTGGAGCCCCCGGAGTGGCGTAGATATGGTGCTCTATATATATATATGACCCTGCCGGCTCGACCGCCCTTCAGTTCCTTCTTGCCAGCTACTCCGACAGAGGGGAAGGTGTGTGTATGTGGGGGAATAGAATAGATATGAGCAACACATCTCGAAGAACAGTTACAAATAGGGGAGTAACTGTTTTTTCTTCTTCGAGTGCTTGTTCATATCAATTCCAGTTAGGTGACTCCCAAGCCTTACCTCAGAGGTGGGGTCGGAGTCAAGGTATTGAAGACTGGAGAACTGCCCGAAGGCGGCATCATCACGTGATTGGTAAATGATGGCATAGTGCGACATGAAGATGTGCACCAAACTCCATGTGGCAGCCCTGCAGGTGTCCTGGAGGGGTAGGTGTGCCAGGAAGGCTGCTGCTGAGGCCTGAGCCCTTGTGGAATGTGCTGTGACAGCAGGTGGGAGGACCTTCGCTAAGTCATAGCAAGCACGAATACATCCCGTGATCCAGGAGGATATCTGCTGGGAGGAGACTGGCGAACCTTTCATCCATTCCACTAAGGTGACAAATAGTTGGGTTGTTTTGCAGAATGGCTTCGTTCGGTCTATGTAGAAGGCGAGCGCCCTTCTAATGTCCAGCGAATGCAACCGCTGCTCCCGGAGGGTGCGTGCGGCTTTGGATAGAAGACCAGTAGGAAAATATCCTGGCTGATGTGGAAGCGGGAGACGACTTTCGGTAGGAAGGCTGGATGAGGCCTGAGCTGCACCCTTATCCTTATGAAAGATGGTATACAGGGGCTCACACGTCAGATGATGGATCTTTTCCAGCCTCTTTAGGAAACAACTCACGATAGGGTGTGCAAACACTGACCACCCGGAAACACCCGGGTGAAAGGCTGAAATAGCCACGAGGTGGACTGTAAGAGAACTGAACGCCAGACGCTGATCTTTCAGGTGCACCAGGTAGTCCAGGATGCATGGGATGGAAGGCTGGAGTGGAAGCACCTGTTGCAGGCACACCAGATAGAAAACCTCTTCCACTTTGCTTTGTAAGCAGTCCTGGTAGAAGGTTTATGGCTCTCCAGGAGCACTCGCCTGACTGGGTCTGAACAGTTGAGCTCTGCTTGGTTTAATCACAGATCCTCCAGGCCGTAAGGTGAAGTGACTGTAGGTCCGGGTGGAGAAGGTGGCCACGATTCTGGGAGATGAGATTGGGAGTGAGGTAGGCGGATCAGGGACCGAATCGACAGGTCCATGAGCGTGGGGTACCAGCACTGGAGAGGCCAAGCTAGAGCCACCAGGATGATGTCCGCCTTGTCCCTGTGGACTTTGAGAAGCACTTTGTGGATGAGAGGAAATGGCGGGAAGGCATGCAGTAATTGACCGGACCATGAAATCAGGAAGGTGTCTGCAATCAAGCCATGACTGTGACCCCGGAAAGAGCAAAAGGTTGGGCACTTCCTGTTGGCCCGCGTGGCGAACAGGTCGATTCGGGGAAACCCCCAGCTGTGGAAGATGGAGTGGATGACATCCGGCCGAATCGACCATTCGTGAGTGAGGAACCGTCTGCCAGTAAATTCTGAACGCCCGGAAGGTATAAAGCTTGGAGAAGGAGGTAGTGGGCTAGACAAAATTCCCATAGTCGGAGGGCTTCCTGGCAGAGAGGAGAGAACCAAGCTCCGCCTTGCTTGTTTATATAAAACATGGCCGTGGTATTATCCGTCAGCACTGTTACACAGTAGCCCTGCAAGCATGACAGGAACGTTTGGCACGCAAGGCGGATTGCCCTGAGCTCCTTGATGTTGATATGCAGGGCCATCTCCTCTACATGCCACAGGCCTTGAGTCATCATGCTCCCGAGATGCGCTCCACAGCCGAGTGCTGACACTTCCGTCATCAATGTGAGAGTGGGCTGGGGAGGATGGAATGGTACCCGAGCGCTTACCGAGTGGGGGTCCAGCCACCAGCGAAGGGAATTGAGGCTATGTCCCGGAATGGTCAGCACCATATCCAGACAGTCGCAGCTGGGGCGATACGTAGATGTGAGCCACGCTGCAGGGGCCTGAGCCGCAGCCTGGCATGTTGCACCACATAGGTGCAGGACGCCATGTGAGCCAGTAGCTTGAGGCACTGTCTCACCCTGGTAGTGGGAATGTTGCAAAGGCCGGTGATTACCTGCACGAGAGCTAGGCGACGGGCCTCTGGGAGGAACGCCCTCGCCCGGTTTGCATCCAGGACAGCTCCAATGAACTCTATTGTTCATGTTGGGGTGAGAACAGACTTGTTGATGTTCAGAATAATGCCCAAGCGGTCGAACGTGTCTCTGACCAATTGTACTTGCGATTCTACCTGTTGGCGAGATCGACCTCGTATGAGCCAGTCTAGGTACGGGTAGACGTGCACATGGTTGCCTCGGGAAAACGTGACCCAGAATGTGACGGTGGAGGGACACCTGGAGGAGCGCCTTGGGGTTGGTGATACGTCCACGGGGTCCAGAACTGCCACTGAGGCTGCCAGTGGGGCACTGAGGTGTCCCGTCCCTGCCACTGGGCCTCATTGGGGTACCTCCGATGCCCCACCTGACCTGAGAGAGGGTCACTGGGAGCGGGACGACCAAGGAGGGGCGGTGCTCTCTGCCAGAGGAATTTCCATGTCCTCCAAAGAGCAGGATGGGTGCAGTACGGGTTGGCAGGATCCGGATAGTGACTGGCAGTGCTGTTGTGGGGATCGGTACCGGGAGGTTGACCGGCGCCGAGAGGCTGGGCCTCGCCTCCGTGGAGATCGGCCACGGGAATGTGACCATGAATGGTGCTGTGTTGGAGAATGGTGCCGAGTCGGTGAGTGGTGGTGCGACAGAGCGGGACCACGACCTGCCAGCCGATGACCACTGCGAGCGGGAATGGCTCTGAGGATCGGGGCTGCAAGACCAGTGTCACGAGTTGGACCGTTGCTGCGAGTCAGACTGGCGCGGAGCATGGGTGCGCTGCTGGGACTCAGAGCAGCACAGTGTTGCTGGTCTGGGGGCAGACAGCCCAAAGAACACTGGATTGCCCCTTGACTGTGCCGGGGCTTCAGCTGGTGTAGGCCTCGAGACTGGGGACTTGGGTGCCGTCATCTCAATGAAGCCTCTGGTGGCCTCAAAGGTGTCAGGTGTGGAGGGCAGCGTGACCTCCTCCACCTGCAACTGCGGGGAGTCCGGCGGTGTGGGGCTCCCTTGGGGGGCAGGGGCTCGTGCGGGATGAAAGCGAGTCGGCCTTATGTCCCCGGTCCGCACCATGCCCTGCCAGGGGTGTGACTGCCACCTCGGGCTTTTGAAGAGGCTTCTCCGTGACCTGCTTCTTATGGGTGGCCGGGGAGAGAGAGCGTGTCGAGGAGAATGCTTTTGGGCCCTGGGAGATCGCTGAGCCCTAGAAGGGTGTGCCGAGTCCTTTTCCGGTGCTGTAGTCTGCACCGCCAGTGGGGCGCTCTGCACTGAGGCGCTTGGGGCTGGGTCTTGAGACGGATGAAGGGCAGACTCCATGAGGAGTTGTTTAAGTCTAATGTCTCTTTCCTTTCTAGTGTGAGGTTTAAATGCTTTGCAAATCCTGCACTTATCCGCTTGATGAGCCTCTCCCAGACACTGAAGGCAGGAGTTGTGGGGGGTCGCCCATGGACATGGGCTTACCACAGGAACTGCAAAGTCGGAAGCGATAACTATACTTAACACTATACTTAACACTAAAGATAACTAAGAATAGGGTAACTATACACAGAGATAAGTAGAGTAGCTGGGGAGAAGTGGCGCATTTGTGAGCAAGAGACCACTGTTCCAACAACCATCACTGGCGGTAAGAAGGAACTGAAGGGGGTCGGGCCGGCAGAGTCATATATAGAGCACCATATCGGCACCACTCCAGGGGGCTCCACAGCCGGCCTGATTGGTAGCTGCTAGGGAAAAAAGTTCCGACATCCATGCATGCGGCGCGCGCATATACACACCTACCTGGAATAGATATGAGCAAGCACTTGAACACCACTTGTACTTCCACAGAACAGGTAGGCTCTAACCCCATGAACCATCAAGGAACCATGCCCTGATGCGGAGGACCCCTAGCTTGGGTTGCTGTAAATGACCTACATCTTGGGAGAAGAGATAGTGACTGATCGGACGTTTGATTGCCAGGTAGATAGACCGATGAAGTAGGCAAGGATACTAAGCCTGTCTCAGTCAAGTCAGGACTATAAAGGATTACCCTGGCCTTGTCCTGTCTTATCTTGATCATCACCCTCAGTATTAGGGGGAATGCATAGAATGGATCCTTCATCCAAGATAGTAGAAAGGCATCTCCTAGAGACTGATGGCATAGACCTCCTCTTCAGCAGAGCAGATGACAGTTCTTGTTCCTGAAGATAGCAAAGAGATCCACCTCTGGAAATACCCAAATTTGGAATATACCATGGATTTGAGAGGCCAATTCCCATTCGTAGGCCTGCTCAGAGCATTCTCTGAGGTGTTCTGGGTGCTATGGAGGTAGACCGCGGAAATATGGATGTGATGGGTTATACACCAACTCCACAGCTTTATTGCTTTGGCACAGGGAGGGGGATCTTGCTCCCACTTGCTTGTTTATATAGAACATGCAGGCTACATTGTCTGTCATGATCCTGATTGATTTGCCCTTGATGAGGTGCAGAAAATGAAGGCAGGCATTCCTGACTGCCCTGAGTTCCAAGAAGTTGATATAGAAATTGGTATCCTGAGGCAACCATCTGCCCTGAGCAAGTACTGAGGTGAGCACCCCATCCCAACAGGAATGCATCTGTTGTCACAGTGATTGTTGGATTTGGACGAAGAAAAGGAATGCCTGCACCAACGGTGAGTTGATCTTTTCACCAGTCTATGGAGTCCTTTGTGTGACGAGGAATTAAGACTTGTTTGTCTGCGCTGTTTCTGATCAGTGAATAGATCTTTTTGAGCCAAATTGTCTGTACACAGCCCAGGGATCCCAGTATAGCCATTGCAGGGGCCCATAGGGGAGAGTGTGGCATCTAGGATTGGTCCCACCTATGGTGACGACCACAAGAGTCTTCTCTGTGGTTGTCAAAGAGTGACTTCTTCTATGGATGGATAGGGGAATCCTGCACAAGGTGGACAAGACTGAAAGAAGGTCTCCCTCCTCCTCAGTATCCTCGAATGGGGGGCCCCAGCAGAAAATGGCATTGAATCAGGAGGTACTGAAGAGGGATGATACCTCCAGGACCGGTGTCTCAGTACCAAGAGGCATCCCGTACCCACAAGCAGTGGAGATTCCAGTACATCTGCCACTGCTAAGTCTTTCGAGTACCTAAATTACTGTGGAATCATATGGAGGACTGGTACTTATGTAGTGGCATGCTTGTTTATCAAAGCAGACAGCACTGTAGATTTGGTCTGCACAGTACTGAGGCCCCAACTGGAGAGGTACCAATGACAGAGCTGAGTTCAATGGTACCATCTGGAAGAGTTCTTATCCCTACTTTCCTTGCCGCATGTAGACAGTACTGACAGCTTGGCCAGAGCCACGTTTGTTCTTCGAGCTCTTGGGCTTTCCAGAGCCACTGGTCCCGGAAGAGAGTTTCATGTCTACAGTACCGAGCTGAGAGGTTGAGGCTTCTGAAACCATCGATTTAGCAGGGAACCAAGGTCTTTTGGAAGCAGGTTCCTTATGATGGGAGACAGATCTCCTGGTTTTGGGAGCCACCATTGTTGAGATCTCTCAAGTCTTCCCCTTCCTTAGCCAAGATCAAAGGGGCTCTAGATTTGCCTGGAGAGAGATGTCCGGGCATGGGAGGGTGTCTCCTGACCTGACTCTGAAGCAGGACAAAGGGAACGCTCTATCAGCGTCAGCCTCAACTTGATCTCCTGGTTCTTTCTTCCTCTGGATTTGAGGGCCAGGCAGAAGTTATGCTACTGGGAAATGTGACTCTCCCAGGCAGCAGACATACAGTGTCCAGGGCATATCAGGATAGCCTCCCAACAAGAGAGGCAACATTTGAGACTTGGGAGAGCCAGGCATGCCCTGCCAGGGAGGTAAGGCTCCCCAAATGGAGAGAGAAGAACCAGGTAAATCCTCTCACTTCTTATCTGCTAATTATAAGCTAATACTAAACTAACAAAAAAGAACAATAGCCAAGATATGCTCAAGGCACACATGCTAAGGCTGTGACAGTTGAGAAGGAACTGAGGACAGTTTGCCCATGCAGCCCTGTATAGTCTGGGGCATGGGCCAAATGGACACTACTAATGAAAAAACTCTGATCAAGGGCTCAAGAGGTGCACCTGAAGTAGAGCACCCATAGTAACACTACTCAAAGAACAACAACAATTAACATACAGGTAGGTAACTTTCTTTTCTTCTTTGAGTGGTTGTAAGACATCATATTCCACTCAGGTGATTTACAACTCATATCAATAGGAGGTGGGCTAGGAATCTACTTAAAGAATGACTACATAATGGCCTTCCCAATGTTTGCATCTGATCTAGACGCAGCCATAATAGCATAGTTTGGTAAAAGTATGTATGGAAGATCGGACAGCAGCCTTCAAATGTCCAATATCAAAATATCGTTGATAAATGCTATCGGTGTCATTTGGGCCCCAGTTGAATGAGTCCATAACCTTTGTAGAGGTGTGGCCTAAGCTAGTGCATATGGCATCATAATAGAGGAAGGGCCACTTTGTCTATGAAAAACTGAGTATATGGGGGTTCTGCCATTACACTTTATAGCTCGCTTACTCATCTTGCATATGTGATAGCAACAAGAAGAGCTGTCTTTCGGCACAGGAAAGACAGAACAAGTTGCCAAGGGTTCATATGGAGGACCCATAAGGACAGCCAGCACGGTATTAAGGTCCCACAAAGAAACTGCTTCTTTCACCAGTGAAAAAGATGATTCCTCTTAGAAATCTCACTACCATGGAGTTTGAAAAAATTAACTTCTCTTGGATCAGAGGATGGAACGCTCAGATGGCCAAAAAGTAGGCTCTCAAGGAGCTGAGAGACAGGCCAGAGGATTGAAGGTGTAACAGATGCTCCAAAGTGTCCTGAATGCGGGCTAACATTGGATGGATCCCTTGGGTCAGTGACCAAATGGAAAACACTTCCACTTGGCAAAATAGGTAGCTCTAGTAGTGGAAGGTTTTCTACTATTAAATAGCACTTTTCTAACAGCTTCTAAATAGCATTCCTCCTCCTCATCTAGCCATGCAGCACTCATACCATGAGGTGCAGACTTGCTCAATGCTGGATGCCAAATTTGACCGTGGTGCTGAGGCAATAGGTCAGGCTAAAGAGGACGAGAAATTGGGGGGGCGGGGTGGGGAGAAAGCTAGTGACATACTCCGAGTAAGGAGGTCGGAGAACCAACATTCTCTTGGCTGGGGTGGAGCAATGAGAATTAGTTTGGCATGATCTTGCTTCAGTTTGAGAATAACCTGAGGAATGAGCGGGATCAGGACAAAGGCATACATCAGTGCAGATCCCCAATTTAAAATGTAAGGCATCAGTTAAGGAGCCTGGTCTGAGAGTCACACAAGAGCTAAACTGATGGCACCCTTTTGTTGTCTCTTGCTGCAAACAGGCCTACAGTTGAGATGCCCCATTCTGTGAAGACGGACCTCAGCACATTGGTCTTCAGAGACCACTCACGATTTTGGGAGAAATTCCTGGTGAAGTGATTGGTCAAGTGATTCTGGACCCACTCTCCCTGGAGCTGAGGACTGGAGAATATGCAGCAACTTAATTGATTCATAGATTCTAAGGCCAGAAGGGATATCTTCTTCTTCTCCCTCACCTTCTCAGTATAGCTCTTAAAAAGCTGTCGTGACCTCCTGGAGATCACCATTGTCAGCGAGATCAGCACCACTCCCATAGCAGTGATGGATCCTTCACTCACTTCCACCAATACCGTGCCCCTCCGTAGAGAGGCCTCCTGAGAACCCCCGTGATGTTCCACAGAAAACAAGATCCTGATCCTTAGTTCAGTCCAGGGTGAGGTCACCTATTCTGCTGGCAGCCGCCTCTCCTGAATCTCGATGCTGCAATCAGACATGGGTTGCTCTTGCTAAACTGGTTGCACCCAAACCGGTGTTACAGTTGCTGTAGGAGATTCCATTTGCTTTCTTCCTTCCACCGCCTCACCAAAAGACTGCAGTGCCAGATTCTTCCTTCCCTGTACCTGAGGATTTTAAATTTTATCAGGATCTCCTGAGACACATGTCTTCAGCCTTGAGTATTCAGGCTGTTTGTTGAGGAGAACACCTGGGAGAGGAACATGAATCTGTCCGAACAGCCCATGCTGGCTCACATGCTCTTTGAGGTGCTGAAGCAGGCCTCGTGACTTGCTCCTGAAGATGTTGCTGCTTCAAGTGCAAGTCTCTGGCCACTTGCATTCTCCTCTTGAGCAACTTGCAGATGGAGCACCTTTCTTTAATATGCCCTTTCCCAAGGCACAAACATTGAGTGCAGGGGTTTGCCACTGTGGATAGCTACCCTACACAATGGGCAGTGTTTAAATCCCAGTGAGGGCACCACATGGGGCAAATCCTATTATTAATAAACTAAACGTAAAGGTACTTCTAAGCTAACAATACAAAGAAAAAAACCCACGGACTGCACTGTGAACCAAAGCAGGAGGTAAAAACCACACTGAGTGCTCCAACTCAAGAAGCAGATGGTGAGAAGGAATTGAGGGGGTTTGGGGCAATGCTGCTCTTAAACAGTCAGGGGAGGGGTTAAGTGCCTGGAGGGTGCAAGCACCACATTTAGAGATACTACTAGGCAAAGTTCTCTGGTTTGCGTGTGCTGGACATGCACACCTGAGTGGAATATACATCTGCAACCAAAGAATAGAGAGCTCAGAGGTTCTCTATCTTTGTCACAGGGGGAGGCAGGGAAAGAATGACTTGTTAAATCATTTTATAGCTCTTCTTTCCCATTCCCCATCCTGCTGCCTGCAGTTCAAAATGTTTTATTGTGTGGCTCTGCCATCGGCTATACAAATGCTAATTATTAACATAATTTTACCAACCGTCAGTAGTTAGTACTATATCAGTACCTACTAATATTAGACAAAAACGGCAACTGCTGCCACCACTTTGTTTGTGATCTTCTAAACTGTTCCCACAAGCTCAGTTTCCTTTTATTCCTCTTCCTCACAGGTTCCTTATTGTACTAACCAGCCTTTTGGTTGATGGAGGACATGAGTTCCTGCACAACCCTTTGAAACACTCCAAGTGGCCAGAGAGGTGACAACATAGTGGCTAAAGGCATCCTCTCGTCAGTTCCAGGGATGCTTTAATGCTCCCATACCTTGTCCGGCACACAGCACACCATTTTAAGATCATCAGAATGGTTTCTCATCAGGGGCATTCATGAAAGAGTACACCATTTCCCCAGCTCTCTGTGCTCCATTCTTTTCAGAGAGCAGGGAACTGAAGCATGTAATCCTAGCAACCTTAGTCATAATGGAACAGTCCATTGTTAGGCAATTCCACTGTATGCAGAAACTTCTGCTCAAAATTATGGAGCTAGGAATATTCAGCCAATTGATGGCATTTGATTTTGGGTAATTGACAGGCCTGTGCTTTTCATTGGTTTTAATTTTTACAAGAGCATGCAGAGCTTTGAATGGGAGCATTTATTGAAATACATAAAAACCCAACTAAATAAATGATTGGGTGAACAAAGCTGTAGGGGTTATTCTTCTCCCCTCATTGTACACCACCATTCCTTGCACCTGCCATTTCTGTTTTTGAAACAGAGTCCTCCATACATATCACACATTGCTTTAGGGAAAAATCACAGACTAAACTGAACAAGATAAGCAAGGCACGACAGAGAGGAAGTGACTCAAAAACCCTGAAGGGTTACCGTTACTCTTTCATGCGCTGCTCCATGTACCTCCTGCAGAGTAGCAGGGAATAGGAGTGGAGCAGGCAGGCAAAGGAGTACGTGTACAGGTCAGAGAGAAGAGCTGAATGAGCAGGTAGGGTGGTTGTAAAACCAGGGGAGCAAATTTGAATGGAGGGAGGTAGGAAGCTAGATGGGGCCAATATGACCTGGCTTCCCTAAAATCAAGTGTCTCTCACTGCAGCATTCTGGATCTCCTGGTTCCTAACAAGTAGTCCATGCACTACTGGTAGCCCAGAGAGCTGTCTGGTTGCATTGTGTTGGCTCTCATCTGTTTCCAGCAGCTCTGTATAATTTCATTAGATCATAAGAATGGCCATACTGGGTCAGACCAATGGTCCACCTAGCCCAGTATCCTGTCTTCTGACAGTGGCCAATGCCAGGTGCTTCAGAAGGAATGAACAGAACAGGCAATCATCAAGTGATCCATCCCCTGTCCTCCACCCTCAACTTCTGGCAAACAGAGGATAGGCACACTTGGAGCATGGTGTTGCATATTAGCCCATCCTGGCTAATAGCAACTGATGTTCAGATAGCTAAACATACAGTAAATACTTTACAACTATTACTTGTCCACAGAAACAATTGCTGTAGTTGCCACAGTGGTTTTATTCACTGGTGAATTGCAGGGAAGGGCTCTATGATACAGTGTGGACCTCATTTTAATTAGACCCTATGAAAATGTATGAAGACCTTTTGATATAGAAAGCATGAATTTAAACACTCAAGACAAGAAATGATACAGGGATGACTAAAGTTTACTGAATATTAAGGGAAGGACAAATTCTGGGGATAATACAGACAAGGAGGTACAGGACTGGAAAGAGACAGTAAAAGCCTTGCAGCTGGCAGTTCTATGGTAATCATCATTAATCCAGAATAGCTCTGCTATTCAGCTGTAAGATCTGGTACTACCACTGGCAACAAGGGTGACAAAGCAGCAGTTCAGGAGAGACAGACTGACCAAGATAGTTGCTCTGTTTAGTTTTTGACAACATTCAGGGGTAGCTTTGGGTGGTGCATATGTGCTCCTACAACAGTGCTATGTGATTAGCATTTAACCCAGGGAAATTTTTAACTTAACGATTGGACAGAGTTTGCTGCCCCTGCCCTCCACTCCCCATCAAATTGCAAAAGTCAGCTTGTATAAGATTGGTTCTCTCAAGAGGCACTTTTAGACAGTGAGAAGAATTTATTTATCCTCACTCATATCCCCACTCACAGTTTCTTTGGCTTCAGAAGAAGGGGCAGTAGGTCATTCTCTCAGGGCTGTACAGAAGCTACGTTATCTCAACTAGCAGCTGATAAAGCCTGTGCAGCAGTGCTGGTTTATTTTGGAGAGGGATAACTTACACAAGATTTTGCCCTGGGTCAAATGGAAATCCTTGCATTTCCAAAATACAACTTTACTTTGGGAAGCAAAAATAACTCAAGCTGTTAAACTCAAAACAATCTCAAGTCTACCTCCCTGTGTTTGGACGTAGAATGTGAGTGTACAAACAACTGTATAGCAAAAGACTCCACATACAGTTCTGAATGTGCCTCTAAAGAACTTAAGGGTCCAACCATGACATTAATGTATATTCCATATCAAAGTATGTTCAGTTTACAAGAGGGGGTGGAGGGAGACTCCTCTAATGCCCCCAATTGCTTTCAGACCTGCAAGTTAAAACTGGGATCTGAGTCAAGCTAACTTCTTCTCAGGCATCATGGCCTACATGAGTTCTGCAGGCCAAATCCAGCCTCCAGTGATACCTGTGCAACGCCATTAACTTCACTGATTGGAACTTAGTAAAAACAATTCTGCTGAAAATGCACAAACAGAAAGAGAATCTGAATCATAGAAGATCAAATGTGGAAGAGACCTCAGGTCATCTAGTCCAACCCCCTGCTCAAAGCAGGACCAATACCAACTAAATTATCCCAGCCAGGGCTTTGTCAAGACGAGCCTTAAAAACCTCTAAGGATGGAGAGTCCACCACCTCCTTAGGTAACCCATTCCAGTGCTTCACCATCCTCCTAGTGAAATAGTGTTTCCTAATATCCAACCTAGACCTCCCCCACTGCGAATTGAGACCATTGTTCCTTGTTCTGTCATCTGCTACCACTGAGAACAGCCGAGCTCCATCCTCTTTGGAACCCCCTTTCCGGTAGTTGAAGGCTGGTATCAAATTCCCCCTCACTCTTCTTTTCTGCAGAAGAAATAAGCCCAGTTCCCTCAGCTTCTCCTCATAAGTCATGTGCCCCAGCATCCTAATCCTTTTCATTGCCCTCCACTTGACTCTCTCCAATTTGTCCACATCCTTTCTGTAGCAGGGGGCCCAAAACTGGACACAATACTCTGGATGTGGCCTCATCAGTGCCGAATAGAGGGGAATGATCACTTCCCTCAATCTGCTGGCAATGCTCCTACTAATGGAGCCCAATATGCCGTTAGCCTTCTTGACAACAAGGGCACACTGCTGACTCATATACAGCTTCTCATCCACTGTAATCCCCAGGTCCTTTTCTGCCGAACTGCCACTTAGCCAATCGGTCCCCAGCCTGTAGCGGTGCATGGGATTCTTCGGTCCTAAGTGCAGGACTCTGCACTTGTCCTTGTTGAACCTCATCAGATTTCTTTTGACCCAATCCTCCAATTTGTCTAGGTCACTCTGGACCCTATCCCTATCCTCCAGTGTATCGATCTCTACTCCCAGTTTAGTGTCATTCATGAATTTGCTGAGGGTGCAATCCATCCCATCATCCAGATCATTAATGAAGCTGTTGAACAAAACCAGCCCCACAACCAGCCCCTTGATACCAGCTGACAGCTAGACATCGAGACGTTGATCACTACCTGTTGAGCCCGATGATCTAGCCAGCTTTCTATCCACCTTATAGTCCATTCATGCAATCCATACTTCTTTAACTTGCTGGCAAGAATACTGTGGGAGACTGTATCAAAAGCTTTGCTAAAGTCAAGCTATATTATGTCCACTGCTTTCCCCATATCCACAGAGCCAGTTAGCTCATCATAGAAGGCAATCAGGTTGGTCAGGCATGACTTGCCCTTGGTGAATCCATGTTGACTGTTCCAGATCACCTTCTTCTCCTCCAAGTGCTTCAAAATGGATTCCTTGAGGACCTACTCCATGATTTTTCCAGGGACTGAGGTAAGGCTGACCAGTCTGTAGTTCCCCAGATTCTCCTTCTTCCCTTTTTTAAAAAGATGGGTACTATATCTGCCTTTTTCCAGTCGTCTGGGACCTCCCGATTGTCACGAGAATGGCCAATGGCTCTGCAATCACATCAACCAACTCCTCAGTACCCTCGGATGCATTGCATCCGGCCCCATGGACTTATACATGTCCAGCTTTTCTAAATAGTCCTTAACGTGTTCTTTCAACACTGAGGTCTGCTCACCTCCTCCCCATACTGTGCTACCCAGTGCAGCAGTCTGAGAGCTGCCCTTGTCTGTGAAGACCGAGGCAAAAAAAGCATTGAGTACTTCAGCTGTTTCCACATCATCTGTCACTAGGTTGCCTCCCCCACACTTTCCCTGACCTTCTTGTTGCTAACATACCTGCCATTACATGCGTCTGACGAAGTGGGTATTGACCCACGAAAGCTTATGCTCCAATACATCTGTTGGACTTAAAGGTGCCACAGGACTCTCTGTTGCTTTTTACAGATCCAGACTAACACAGCTAACCCCTCTGATACTTGATACAGGTCTAAGACATTCCAGCACTAACACTTCTCATCCCCTTTCCCTTTCATCCAATCAGGGCCTTACATGATTAGCAGGCTGTCATTTTTTGTGTTTTGTTTTTTCTAAATAAACTGATAGAGCATGATGCAATATGGCAGTCCATTTCAGCATCAGCCAACCACTGGCCTCATACTGCATAAGTGGACCATGTATGTCTAGGAGGTCAGTAGTCTTATCAAACATAACTTTAAAAGAGATGGCTGCTATGTAAAAAATACACAGCTGTAAATGTTTTAATACAATTATCTGGATTTTTTTTTTAAACCACGTTCATAGATGTTAATTCGTCCCCACCCCACTGGGCTTTCTGCACTTTGAGAATCTTGTTCTGAAAGTAGTATAGCACCCAAGCAGTTCACTTTACTAGTTTTCCCAGCACAGTATGAACTACTCTGAAGCTATAGCTTTAAGGGTATTAAGACTATTTTCATGAAGTCAAGCGAAGTCACTTGAAAGCAATATAGTAACAACAGACGTTTTAGCCCTTGTCTGCACACAGGACTTTACCACTTTAACTACAATGATATTGTTAAAGTGGCACAACTCCCCTACAGAGGATGCAGTGATACCAGTATAGAAGTGCTTCTATTGGTATAGCTGTACAGGAGGTGGAATAAGCTATACTGGTATGAGGGTTGTACTGGTATAATTATTCTAGTTTAAAACAAAAAAAAAAAACACAGCCACAAAAAAAAAAAAAAACCCACTACACACCTAAACAAAATTGTTCTACCAGTACAAAATCAGAGTGTAGTGTATACTTAAGGCTACGTGGCCCTGGAATTTGTGGGATTTCTTGTTTTTTAAAAAGAATGCTTGGTGCCCGTGGAAGCTATACTAAGTTTTCTAATTTAAAGAGACATACACCTTCATCTGTGATTCTTCCCCAAAGAGGTTGAACTTGCTCCCAGATCAGAGCATGTTCTTGCCAATGGTGTTGTACCACACTGGTTCTGCCAGGCACTGGCAAAGGTTAATGAATTTTGCCATGATTTCATCTGTTATTTACTTTACCAATTCTGCCAATTAACAATTAACAAACACCAATGAAGCATCGGCAACTTTCCCCATCCTGCAAATGGGGACCCAGTGTGTACACACCAATCATTTCCACAGTGGAGAACTGTGATAGGAAAAATTAATCCAGATATCGCTGCATGGATATAGTAGAAAAAGTAGGTTTTTCATTTTAAAATAGTCTTATTTACCTACCTGTGATGGTAAAAAAGTAAAATTATTTACGTTTGTTGGAGAGTGATGAGGATCTTTGGCCACTTTTGGTGCTTTTAAAACAGAAGATTCATCACCACCCCAAATTAAATACATTTATAAAAAACTGAAGGGAAAGAACAGAATAACAATGGGAGATGGGTCATATGGGGGAGAGAAAAGAAATGGTCCTCCCAGTGGTTTCACTTGACTTTCAAATGATTTGGGATATTTATATTGCTTTCTTGAATCTCCTCCCAACCCTCACACCATATACATGTAAGGAAAAACTTTATATTCATGCTACAGAGAAGAATATGGTAATCACTACGATATAAGAATTTCAAGAAAATTAAATATTTTCACGGCAACTTCCTACCTGCCCTCCTTACAAGCAATGCAGAACAAGAGTAATGAGGTCTAAAGGAACAAGAATCTACTATAGGTTACAGCAGTGGTTCTCCTCCTACGGCCCACTTGCTGCCCAATCAGCACAGAGCTGCGGCCCATGTGACATCCTCAGTGCCATATAGGTAGTATATATGTGTGGATGCAGTCCACATAATGAAGTTCTTAGGACATCTCGCTAGTCTCTCATCCACAATGAAGGCATGGGAGTACACTGCAATAAGGATCCGTTTTTTTACATCTTTTACTTGGCATTTCCCTCCTTCAGATTCCAAACAAAAAAAAACAAAAACAAAACAAAACAAAAAATCTCAAAATGCAGCGCAAAGCTTAAGGACAGCTTGCAATGGCATAGCACAGATATTTAAATCCGGGGCTGACACAGACTAGAAAAAGTTCTTCTTTCTGCAAGAAACATTTAATTGAACACAATGAGTTACAGGAGGACAGGTTTACAGAATAATAACCATAACAGACTGTTTAAAAATGAAAACAATTCTAACTGGCAGCTGTACCATTGCCAAAGCAATGCCTAGTACAGCAGCAGTAAAATACAAATCCAGCCTTCTTGTAGTACTCCAAATGAGCAACAAAATCCTGTGGAATTTCTTTTAAAGGAAAGGGTTAATAGAGCAGTCACTTTGACATGGGATATTTCTCAACCAACCCAGTGGCTTGTGTAGAACTACTCCCAAAGGTGGTCATTACTTTCCAGGAAATGCCCCTGGGTCCTCACTGTTATTGCTAAACATTCCTATTTGACAGAGGCTCTGGGGAGCTACTTCTGTCCCAAATTTTGGGATACCAGCAACTCATACAACTGGTTAGAGGTGCAATATTTGAATCCGTCTTTTATATATTCTCAGCGGACACTTCCAGGCATAAATTATGCATGGATACCCTAAGACAAAAAGAATTTGCAATCAAGTGGATATTTTCTTCAATCTATAAACTCAGATCTTCACTATCTCCTGACTTCATCCCTCCCGGATGATTAATTTTCATCCATCACTAGTTTCCCTCACTACTTGCACAAGAAGAGACTGAGGAATAATTCAAGGTACCCATGGTGAAGCCAAAAAACTTATGAACACATTAAGGCAGGTTTCACATCATTTCACTGTTGGACAAAGAATGCTGGTCACTCCACTGCACATGCAAGTAAGAAAGAGTCAATGCTCAATAAAAAGCATTAGGTTCATTTTTAGATATTAATTATAGAAAAGTCAAAAACTTTTGCCTTTCTTGTTTTAAAAGAGGTCAGAACATTACTGCTTTCACGTGCAGATGTATAGACAAATCTATGGAAATGGACTCCCTTCACTCCACACATACTAAAACAGAGATTGGAGTGCTTGGCACCAGAAAAGAGGAGGAAATTTTCCTCATTGTTGGCCAGAAATGAGCCATACTGTACCTTCTATTTTTAGCTGCAAAGGTGTCTCCAACCAGACTTACACCAAAAGTTGAATATTCTTACTACACACTGTTATACTTAGCTCTGAAACTCTTAATGAGCTATGTTTGGACACACACAGGCTTCCATGCCAAGTATTGGCAACTAAAGCATTCAATGTGGTGTTGGAACTAATTATAGAAATTATATAGTTGTCACTGATACAAAATTGATTCATAGAGTGTAACTTTCCAAGCTCATCGCAGCCTGAAGTGGAAGAGGCACCAACTTTTCATCTCTTAGGACTACTCATCAAGTCCTATCTGGTCTTAAGAGGAAAATGAAATTCAGTGACCTGAATTTACATATGGAATGACAATCTACAACATACAGTCTGGTACAAACTGGTAGCCTACAGCAAAGTGGCCAAGGAGTGAAAGAGCATCTCTCTTGCCCTCCGTGTGTGTCAGGTGAGAGAAAAAAATTGTTTCTCTAGGTCACTGTTAAAAAGTACTAAGATAGAAAAGTCTGGAAAAATTTGACCCCATTGTATCATTGACCCATGAATAAGAGGGAATTTGGTTTCAAGTTTTAGCTCTCCCCCCACTTTTGCATGCCTTTATTCCCCTTCACACTTTTGTATTCCCCTGGCCCTTTAGAAAAGGAGGGGGAAGTGTAGTTTAGTTAAGTTCATCTTCAAAAATACCCAGCAATTAATGAGCAATCAGCTTCTCAACTTTTTCCTGAAGTGGACATCGAACATGCTCAAAAGGTACAGTTGGATGGTTGGTGCAATTTAGTCTGCAGACACTCTTGGCTTTGTAAATAGTTGTGCTGACCCTGCTGATAGGGTTTAGACTAGGAATTCTTAGATGGAACTCCCTGGAAGAAAGAAGCAGAGAGAAACACTTGGTAAATCATCAGGGATTTTTACATTTTTGTAGTAAGTGGTCTCTTTAAGGATCAGGGTGAGGTCTCATCTAGATCTTCAACACGACTGCCTCTTTGGCCCCAGCTTTTCACCATGGTAGTCTGTTATCTTATCTGGCTGGCTGCTGTTGCTGGAGTGTTTCACCAGAAAGGACCGAAAGGTATGGAGTGTTCAAATAAGGCTACAGTTAATCCAAGTGGCAACACAAGGAAGAGGAGGGAGCCCAAATATAAGACAGCATCTTCCATAGGCCACACAAGTCCCATCATAATGATTAGCCTCCCAGTATGGAAAAACAAAGGTCACTCCTGATCCTACATGGCACTCAAATGCAACTGTCACTGCCTCCAAGGGGGGCTTTTTCTTTATTCTCTTGTTCATTTTAAGGCTCGTCTCCCTCTAAGTTTTTATTTCTTGCCTAAGAAGCTCACAAGTCGACAGTCTATCTCATTTCAGTGACAGATTACTGGTTACTTTTCCTGGGATATAACTTAAAATGATCAAACATTAAATAGTCATTGAGTGCTGTTTTTGTCTCAGTGCATAAATTTAACATATGGCTCCTGACTAGGCTTGTAACAAAGCAATACATCAAGAGAACACAAATAACGTCAGCTTTCTTTCCATAACATGGCTTATTGTGTTTGGGTATTGCAGTGCATATCATACACTAAATGAAGATCCATGAAGTATCTTGGGTTGGCACCACATTAAGAGTTGAAGATAAAACCACTGCTTGATTTTTTTACAATTAATATTAGTTAAAACAGATGATTATGGAATAAATGGTATTCCTTCAAAATGCACCCACATCTCTTGGTTGTGTACTAAGCACATGTGATAAGTACCAAGTGACAAGCTGGGAGAACAAAATCCTCTATTTGATCCAAAGAATAGGTACAGAATAGTCAGTAACAATGCAAGCTCACTCCATATATAATGTCTCCACCAAAGTATCTCACTCCTGGCCTAGAGGGACCACCTAGCTTCTCTGCTAAGAACGTCCAAAGGGGGTTAATCTCAGTTGTGATGGTGTTATGACAGAGACGCCTGTCAATTTAGAATTAAGCCCCCCAAATTACTTTCACATTAACATTAACATCAACCCCACCCCTCCCCGCCACAACTTCCAGGTCACCATCACCATGCGTGTCGAATTGAGCCTGTGAGATAAGGTTTAAAAACTAAACAACAGCTCGAAGATCCACACTAATCCTACGTATGTTAAAAGAAGCTCCTACCCCCTTTAGTGTGCATACTGGAGAAGGATTTAGTGCCAATTTTAAGATTCCCTTTGGATACATTTTCTTCCTCACTGCAGTTCTATTCAGTTCAAACTGAAAGGTGAGAAAGGAGGTAAGAGTCAGAGTTACCATTACCTGGACTATACATTCTCCATCTCCTGGTCATGGTCTTGTTCCTCCTCTTCCTCCTCCCCTTCTTCATCACCCCCTTCCTTCTCTGAAGGAGCTTCCCCATCCCTTGCTATTTCCTCCACATGGGCGAGCATGTCAGCCATCAGTGCTTCCTCCAGCCTCTTCCGCACCTGCTGCACAAGCTCCTCCTGCTTCCTAACAGAAAAAAATGAATACTTGTATTATTTTTTCACAGATGCCAAATTCAAGGGAAGGAGTGTAAATCCCTCAGCTGTGAGGCTGCAGAAGGGTGATGTAGGATGCCACAAAAACAGAGTATTTTAAAATATCACATCATGTTTACATACATTTTAGGTGGAGCTGGTAGCAACACCAAGTTTGTCTAACACTTCCCATAATATGACCCTGTTTTCAGTTGGCAAACATCTGGGCTGAAATTTGGCATACCAAGTGTCTGCCTCAGCACAATCCATATGCACATGAGGTTCAATTAAGGTTTCAAAGGTAACCTTAATTCTGGCATTTGCTAATTTTACACACACACACACACACACACACACACACACTCACTCTCTCTCTCTCATATATATCTGCACAGATTTATCCAGGAGCCACATCAATTATTTCTTCAATGCAGCAGACATGCACACTAGGTAGCATAATCACTTGGCAGCTGAACTTCTCAAGTTAGAGGTTGGAATACAATTAGGACACTAAACAGATTAACGGCAGAAATCGGACCTACCTTACAATGTTTGCTGGAGAACATTACCCAATTTAGTTCATTGCAGATATCAAACAATGGGTCAATCAAATTTCTATTTGTGTGGTGCACCAGCAGTTAACTATTCCCAACCCTGTGCCAATGGAGGATGCAGGTACACAAAATGTGAACTGGATGCGCCACGTTAATTACTTCCCTGCATGTATTAGATGAAGAGAAGCACAGAAGTTTACCAGACAGAAAAGGATGTTAAGGCCCTCTGAGGAGAAATGTGAGATGGGGAAGAAGCAGTAATAACTGATAGTGACTTTTGAAAGAAGAGGAATGGTTGATTGTATTCCAGGTATAAAGAGTCATCACAATTTATATTCTGTAACTGCCTTACTTTGCAAAAATCCAACAACTGAGGTATTTGGCATCTTCATTTTACAATACAGCAAACAATGAAGTAAACACCCAAAGGATTTTAACTCTTTGGCTCATCAAACCTAAGACAACATAACTTGACACACATCCCCTTGTACACAAACAACTGAATCCAGATCCAGAGCCATTCCTCAGAAAGGATATGTACTCATTAGCCACAAACATCAGAGAAGAGGCAGCAGGACAATGCCAGAGCTCAGCATAATGAACCTGAGGTATTCTTGCAAATGGAAGTCAGACCCAGAATCTAATGTTTCCTTGACTCTTCAGCACACAACAGGCTTGCATGAGTTTAACTTTCCTCTATTGGGCAAGAGAAGCACATCAGCCAGCCTAGGGACAATTTTAAAAGTGTCTTAGACAAGGACAATTTAATCCTCAAACTTGTTGAATAAAAAAAGGTGCTTGTCCCACTATTTTTGTAGCCATACATATAATGGACATGAGTACAAACCAAAGTGCATGGAGTGAACAGCTGAGGATGGCCAGAAGAGGAATTTAATAACAGCAGGGCATAGAGAGGAAAAAGCAATTTCTTCTGCTTTTCAGTGTAACTTACAAGGAAACAAGAGGCCAGTCAGACATACTAGTCAGTCACTGCAGCCAGTATTTAAGTACAGGTCAGAAGCTTGAGTTGTGGAGAAGAATTACATTTCACTCACTTAAACCACATCTGTCACTGTCCATGGCTGCCAAACAAAGGCTAACTATTTATCGTACAATTCTTCTTCTATAAAGATCTTGTAGGATCTCTCACTCCTAGTTTTTAGTCCCTTGGGCCCGAACCTGGCAGAACTTCCCTATTAAAGATTTTTGACTCTAAGGCATCAGAATAGTACAAAGCCGTCCCTACTAGTCAGCATGTTTCAGCCCTCCAGAGTACAAATGCTGCCTTCAGAATGTTCCAGTCAGTTCATTGGAATGAGCAAGAAAACATCAGATCGAAAATGCACTCCAGAAAAAGGCAACTCAAGAGAAAAGTAACCTCCACATTCTGAGGAGATAGGCAGATGAATGAGAATCCTGTACAATATCATCAATGAAGCAGAATTACAAGGCAAGTAATTTTCTCTTTTCTGCAGATACCATTCTATGCAGCAGTCTCACCTCTTGGAGAGCAAGAAGCTTGAGACATGTCCCCAAAAGAAAAAAAGGACTGCAAAGTTGCAACAAGTAGAAATAGCAAAGCCAATGCCAACAGTATAGAAAGGAGAGGTTAACTTACCTTGTACAGTAACTGGAGAATTTGGAGATGGTTTTCTCCTCCACATCAGGATGTGCGCACCGGATCGGAGATTCTGTCAGCAGTATTTGTAAGTCCATGGTTACACCCTACACATCCTTGTGCTCCAGGGAAGGTCAGACCTGTTGCTGCTCCAGTTCCTTCTCAACCATGAAGTCGAGAGAGAATAACTCTGGAGCAGAGGGGAAGGATGGCAGATTGCAGAGCATCCATCGGGACAAAACACCTCAAAAACTCCAGTTACTGTACAAGATGAATAACCTCTCGAGTTACTGTCCCCGTGGATGCTCCATGTCAGGAAGTTCCTGAGCAGTACCCCAATGAATGAGGAGGATGCTGAGAAGAATTCAATAGGGACCATAGAAGAGCATCACTAAAGGCTACGTTAGCTCTAGAAGCATAGTGCTGGGAAAAAGTGTGCACCAAAGACCAGCTGGCAGCTCTGCAAATGTACAAGATGGGACCTCTCTCTATCCCAAGCTAGGTGCTCTCTCCCTGATATGCTAGAATAATACATTGTTGTTCTATTGTCCAGCCAAAAGGAGCAGGTTTCCTTCCTCAGTGGTTGGAGAAATCATCCCTTGCTGATGTAATTTTCTCTTAGTGCCATACAGAGAAGGCTTTTTATCTAAGTGGCAAAGAGATCCAGCTTTAATGTTCCACTGGAGGAAAATACCAGGAATCAACTAGCCTGCAATTATGTTCTCCTTCCTTATCAAGTACATAACTAGGAACATCTTGTGGAATACAACCTACTCTCTCACATGAAGAACTTACTGACAGAGGAGGCATGACCCAGCACTTCCCTGCTGGTGGATGTAAAACATGGTAGCCTGATTGCACCAGAATCGCTTTTTATTTACATCTCAAATCTCTGATGGGCCTTAGTGCTAGAGGACCACCCTCAACTCCCTCTAGAAGAGGCATAATGGCTCCCTGAGTAACCGTCTACAACTTTTCTTTGACCAGTTATTGATTCAGTTCCCCAAGATATAGGACAGGACTGAGCCCAGCTACCTTTTTGACTACCAACATCTAGAATATATCCTTCTCTCTCTTTTGTCTACTGGAATGGGCTTGATGACCCTCTGCCAAGAGGAATTGGCTTTCCTACAGCAGCTCTTCCAAATATTGAACAGCTTGAGAATTTTTGTAATGGGCAATGGAGTGTTTTCTGAAAACCTGATCTCGTGGCCCCCAGCAACAATGTTCAGGACCTGTACACCTAAAGTGACTAATGACTTTAGATGGTAAAATAGCTCCCACTCTGCCTCTGGCAGCAAATTCCTGGCAGTCTACTGTCAATAGCAGGCTTGCTAAACACTCTGAACCCTTGCAAAAATCTTTCCGTTTTTAGAGCACTAAAAGGGGACTGAAGACCCTTCAACTTGTGATACTGAGGAAGAGGGCTATTCCATTGAACTTATGTGAAAGATGGTTTTTGAGGTAGGAGTCTTTCCATTCTTTCCTATAAAGCAGTGGTTCTCAAACTTTTGTCCTGGTGACCCTTTTCACACAGCAAGCCTCTGAGTGCGACCCCCCTAATAAATATATAAAAAGGTGTTTTTAATTTAACACCATTATAAATGCTGGAGGCAAAGCGGGGCTTGGGGGTGAAGGCTGACAGCTCACGACCCCCTACGTAATAACCTCATGACCCCCTGAGGGGTCCCAACCCCCTGCTATAAAGGACCTAGGGTGTGAGACAGGCCCAAGAGAATATCAAGTGGTCCTTGTCCTCTTTGCCCTCTGCAAAGAAGCCTCCATCTGCTCACCAAACAGGTTATTCTCTTGTGTAGGTCAGGTTTTCGGACTTTCAAAGGACCTTCTACAGAAACCGGTTACCCACAACCGAGCAAGCATACAGTCATCCTATATTCTGAGGCAGCAGCCCACTCCAAAGACCTTTCCCCAAAGTCACTCAAACATGATGTCAGGTCAGTTCTACACCCTTATGAACTAGCTTTTTATCTTATGGCATTTTTCTTGAGTAAGAAAACTGCCCAGAGTGGAGGTGTTCTTCCACAGCTCCACCTGAGTTTTTGCCATGAAAGCTTGGTAGTCTACAATGCAAAGGGCTGTAGCCTCCGTCCAAATGAATTTCAATGCTGTAGCTCAGGAATCTGGGGTGCAGCATTATAGGTAAAGAGAAGCTTCCTACTGGACATGGCCCTCTTCCAACACCAATCTTCCACGGAGAGGGTGGAAGACACAGCCAGAAACATTCCTCTGGGACAGTAGTCCCCAAACTTCTTACCTCATGCCCCCCTTTATCCCTGTTTGCGCCTGCCCCCAGGCACAGGGGGGGCCAGGCCCAGGAACGGAACTGGGTGGCACTCCCTCCTTGCCCCCATGGGGACTGGACTGGGCCCCGGCCTGGGCCCCCAGCTGTGCCTCCCTCCAAACATTCCTCCATGCCCCCTAGGGCACGCCCCACATTTTGGGGACCTCTGCTCTGAAAGGATGTAATTTTTTTTTCTGCCTTTGAGACTGAGCTGATGTGCAAGGAGTTTCCCACACCTTTTTCTTCAGCTGGTTCAAAACAGAGCCATTCCCTACTGCAGGGGTGGGCAAATTTTTTGGCCCGAGGGCCGCATCGGGTTTTGGAAATTGTATGGAGGGCCGGTTAGGGGAGGGGGTCGTGGCCCGGTCCGCACCCCCCATCGCTCCCTCCCCCCCCAGGGACTCCTGCCCCATCCAACCCCCCTGTTCCCTGATGGCCCCCCCAGGACCCCTGCCCCATCCAACCACCCCTTCTCCCTGTCCCCCGACTGCTCCCGGAATCTCCCGCCCTTGACTGCCCCCCACCACCCCATCCAACCCCTCCTCTCATTCCTGATTGCCCCCTCGGGATCCCTGCCCCCATTCAACCCCCCTGTTCCCCGCCCTGTGACCGCCCCGACCCCTATCCACACCCCCGCCCTGACCAGCACCCCAAACTCCCCTGCCCTCTATCCAACCCCCCACACACACACACCCCCGCGCTCCCTGCCCCCTTACCGCGCTGTCTGGAGCACCGGTGGCTGGCGGTGCTACAGCTGCGCTGCCCGGCTGGAGCCAGCCATGCCGTCGCCACTACGCAGCACAGAGCACCGGGTCAGGCCGGGCTCTGCAGCTGTGCTGTGCCAGGAGCTCGCCGCCCAGAGCACTGTGCCAACGGCGCAGTGAGCTGAGGCTGCGGGGGAGGGAGAACAGCGGGTGAGGGGCCGGGGGCTAGTCTCCCAGGCCAGGAGGGTCCCGCGGGCTGGATGTGGCCCACAGGCCATAGTTTGCCCACCTCTGCCCTATTAGATGGGAATCCCCAGCAGATAGTTCTCACCACCAGGGGGCCTGCATCACCTTCTACTCTACTAGTGCTACACAGAAGGGTCAGAAATCTTCAGGGCTAGGAAAGTCCTGCTAGTTATTATCAGTCTCATACTAAGGAGCTAGGCCTATGAGTGAGAACCCTGAGAAATGGTATTTTCAGGAAAATGGGATTGCACCTAGCTCTATATTAATTTGAACTGTTTCCTTCTTTAATACAGGCTTTCAGTTTCCGAAACTGAAAGATCTGCACTTGAAGGAGTTCTGGAGGGAATCACACTTCTCTCTGATCCAATGGGAAAAGATCCAAATTCATCTTACCAGGGCTTGTGTAACCCATATTAACATGCTAATGGGGCTCTTTATCCCCCTCTAGTAGCTAAACAACAAACAACAACAACAGTTTACGTGTCTACTATTTTTGAGCTAATGGACCCAGTCCTTTAGCTCAAGCAGTCAAAGCTTTTAGAATCAGAGGTCCCTTCAATAACTGCAGATGACTTCTTCGGGGACACTGTTACATTTATACAAAAGGTCAAGAAAAGAAAGAGAATGTAGGCAACTGCCGGTTTTTAAAATTTGAGAAAAATCTTACTCCAATGAAAATATTGTTCTGCCGAAATACAAAAAGGGTAATTTGCACACATGCACACCCTTCCCCACCAGAGGCAGCTGCTGCCTAGGAAGATCTGCTATAAATCTACAGTACTGCTGTAAGGATTGCTACTGCCATGCAAACAGGGAAGCATTTTTTCTGAGTAGTATGTAGCTGGAGTTCAGAGTCAATGTTTTGGTCATGACTTAATATAGCACACACCACTTTCACACAGCATGATTATCTCGGAGCATGAAAGTTAGTAGACGTGATGGCTCTGCTCAAAGCTTCCTTGGGCCTGTTCTTTGGTGATTAAAAGTAGTAGGTGCCTAGAGAAGAGCAGAAATCTGCAGTGTCATCCTCTACCAAGGTGACCAAGTATTTCTTTCCTCAAAAGCTGGAAGAGGTAAAATTAACCTAGTCCAAACACAATAGCCAGAGCTAATGTTCTTTTCTCTCGTTTCCTGTGAAATCAAGTTAATACCTTGACACACTAGTTTAAAGCAATCAAATAAACCCATTGAGCCATACTCTTCTATCAGGTATAAGCTTAGCTTTGATAAAAAGGGCATTAACTGTTGTACGCCCAAAATCCATTCCAAAAGCAAAGAACCAGTGACATTTCTTGTTAATACCTAATATCTTCATCGGTCACCATAAATGCTTTGCAGAGCGGCTGCGAGGTGTTTAGCCAAACTCCGGGGTTCTTCTCCACAGCTGCAGAGAGCTGTCCAGTGATGGGCATAGTGCTAGTGTGCAAGGCACTAGCTATAGCAGACAGGAGAGTTTCATCTGTGCAACCAGGTCCAACCCCTAAAGCGAGAAAAATTCTGTCATTTCCACCAACTTAACAGCAATAACTAAAAATAATACAGGCTGCTACATTCTTTATTTCATAAGTGGCAGAGCTGTGCACTGATACTTTTATTAAAGTCAGCACATTTGTTCCACGCATCCCACATTAAACAGATCCTGCTGACGCAATGGCATAGCAATTCCTTTATATTTTAAAATGGTACACTCATTTTCTTCTTTTTCCCAGGTGTCCTACACATCCCAGTCTAAGCCTTGAGGACTGTCACTCTATTACAGCTATCCTCCCACAAGGATGGCTGGCTGAAACTTCCTTCGGGACCTATCAAAAGAGTTCCTTAATTAACTTGAGTACAAGAGATGCTGTTGAGTGACATGTCACTTTCTCCTACTGTCCCTCAGTGCCCCTCAGGACTCAGTACACTGAATTTAAGCCTGACCCCAGTCATAGGCGGTTCTTTCTGAAGTTGGGACTTGCCCACAGAGTGCTAAACACCTGACAGCAAGTGGGTTAAGCCCACATTATCTTCAAAATATAGCTAATACAACAGTGCTAGGCCTATAGTTTAAAGCTTGATCTAATTACCTTGTAAACCCTTTGGAAGGTCCATTGTTTTCACCAGCTCTTCTGCAATGTCAAAGGCGTTCAGTCCACTTAGTTTCTTCTCCCAGAAGAGCTAACAAAGGAAACATTTATTCATTCAGGCAAAACAACATAGAAACATACTTGACAACACAACAAAACACCTGCCTGCCATGGCACACTATGGAGCTGAGAACTGGAGTGGATATGTCTGGCGATACTATAAGAGGGGCTCAGATGTGTCTGCAGGGAGGGAATAGTTTGCATTACCATCAGTTAATCAATTAAACAGCTCCAAGGGTGGAAGAACAAATACAATATTTCTGTATTGATTTACTGGCTTTAAAAAAAGTGGCCCCCTTGCCTCAATTCTGCTATTTCCAATCTTCTTTGCCACTAAGATAATACTGGCATCACCTCATTTAAGTGCAAATGGTATGGGGCAGTATTCCTTTTGGCTGACTCACCAATCTGCTCTTTAGCAGATTCCAGAGAATTCTTCCCCAGCTTTGCTTCAGAGGTTACTTTTAAAGAAAGAGGGTAGAGCGATTCAAGTCATAGCCAGCATAAAGACTAAATAAAATGACTGCAATACTTTAATCAACAGATACATCAGCAAAAGTTGCTTTTGGAACAAAGCTTTTCAGTTACAGAAGGCATCGCCCAATCTATCTGGTAAGAAGAGGCAATATTACAGTTGGGTCCATGTTCAAATCACAATCCAGAGACATCTATCAGTGGATAGCTACAGGACTATAGCAATTTGCCTGACTACGCTTGCTTTTTGCTGCCGAACAGTTATTTCATCTAGGCTTTAGGGAACTACAACATGGCATGTAGCCAGCCAAGGACCATACAAATCCACAAGTCTTCCACCCACCTCATACCACAAGACAATCCAAACTGTGACACAGTCTAAATTACTTCTCCTTGACCTTTCACAATAATGCTCTCAGCTTCTAAGTAGCAGAGCAAATCACAGGAGGCAATTTCTAGTTCATAATTTTCAAGTCAAATATCTGGCTTTATAACCCTTTAAGAGGCCTGGGCATTATTTCCAAAATTAGAATGAAGACTAAGGGTAGCCTGAACAAAGCTAGAATGGAGAAAATGCTATGGGTAAAGCATTAGGAAACTTTGATCTAGCGCTAGCAAGGATTGCTGGATATGTAGTAGAGCAGAGGGCTAGAGATTGATAAGGTAGAGTGTGAATAGAAAGATCCACAATGATAATGAGCTTGCACCAGCACTCTCATGTTTAGTTGGGTACGAGATAGTAAATCGGACAAATGCAGGTAGTCTCAAAACCACCTTTATATGTCTTCTGGACAATGCTGTTATAAAAATACAAAGAGAAATGAAGTGGATCAGAACAGACCAGTGTAAAATATGGTTAGAGTCAACAGCGTGGACATGGAAAACACACCCATCATCTTACTTAAAAACACCCATTGAGGGCAGAATTTCTTTTAAATGCATCATACTTCTTACTTCAAGATGATACTTGTGAGGTTAAATAGAAAAGATTTTGAAATTCCTCAACTGTGCAGAAGGAAATTTGAAAAATAAATAAATAAAATTTGATTTTTTTTTTATTGATTATCCTTTGAATACCATATGGTGTAATATACCCACTTTTGCAGTTGTATGTAATGTGTATGGACAATTGGCAGTGTCTGAACTTGATAATGAGACTGAGCACCTAGTTTCTAGAGAACTAAACAGATGGATTACTACAGCAAAGGACTCAATGAAGCGCTGCTGAGGGGACAGGCTGCCAATTCCATGGAACAGGAAAGAAATGAGAATGCCTGACTATCCACCTCTAACATTACATAATGACCCCCCCCCCCACACACACACACACACAGTTTTTTGTAGCATCGGCTAGAGGAGATGGAGTTCCTTTGTATGTCTCCTCTAGTTTGCAAATACACAGTATCGTAAGTGAAACTACAACTTGGATTTGGCTGTTAATACTGGCATTCAGGTGATGACCAAGTATTCTAGGAGATGACTGAATTTCTAACCTTAGGGGAGTTAAATGGTCCTGAGACACCAAAGTCACAAAGAGAGGCTGGGGGGGAGGGTAGAGGAGGGGGCTGCAATCTCTGCCATGTGCAACAGACACCAGATAGTGATCTGTACTAGAAGAGTGTGAGCCTTCAGAATTTTGGCCCTATCTAGACTATAAAATACATGACACGGGATCTAATTACAATACAGTTGTCCCTAAAACTGGTTAAACATTGTTCCAATATGTAGGGCAGACCACCGGACCACTTTAACCATGATGAAGCTTAAGATCTGACAAAGGCTGCAGCCCAGTTATAAAACACAGTTAAAGTCACGTCTACACTATATAATGGAATGCTTTTAACAGGGTTAGGAAGTAAGCAACTTGTAACAGGTTCCATGACACTGAAGTTCCTGCCAGCATTTCAAATACAACACAGTGCCAGTGTACATTTACCCAGTGTTCTATAGGAGGGTTATATTTATGCCCCTCAATGATTAACACACATGAAGCTTTCTTAGCTTTGGGAACGAAGCTGCCACACTGCAAACCTCACCTGGCGGGGCTGATCTACAGCTTTCTGGGGATCACTCTTCACTTTGTTGCTGGGATGATTTGTGATCTTAGTGACAGGCTGCTTGAAGATTGAGGCTGTCTGTCTGACAGGGAGTGCGGTGTTTAAGTCAGGTTTACCCTAAAGATTCAAAACAAAACAAAAGAAAAAAAAAACATTTGTGCCATAGCAAAGTCAAACTCACCACTCTTATTAATGAAAATATTTGTGAATCAGTTTTAATTAGACCAGATCTACCTACAAGTATGTCTAGTACCCAGATATCATGACATCTGTCTCATACAACTCCAACATACAAGCATTAATTCAAAGGCTAAATCTGTGTGTGAAGTTCTCAAAACAGTATCCCAAACCCAACGGTAATACACCAAAAACTCAAACAGATGGAGAGGGGAAAACTTGCACTGTAACTTATTCTTACTTTGGCTTGGTTAGAACAGTCATAGCGCATCCTCTGTCGGTTCTTATTCATCTTACTCATCAGCATTTTGCCTGTGCGAAAGTCAAAAGTGCTCAAGTCCATGGAGCTCCCCAGGTAACGGGCCAGCTGAGGCTTGCTTCGGAACTTCTTCCCACTTGGGCTGAGAAAAACACAGAGGGAACAGAGAGAGAAATTAAACTTCCTGAGCTCTGGCTGATACCAATGCTAGTTTCACTACCCCAAAACTAAATAAATAAATAAAAGCACTAGATTATTTCCTTTGTGACAGGAAGAGAGGATACTGGACATCCAAGAGTATCTCACTCCACACTCTACATGGATCTGGCCTAGTAGGCTCATCTTCTCCCTCTTACAGTTAACTGTGGAAGGGAGAGCGGAAGAACACGTTAACCTGTTCTACACATCAATGGCCAAATTCAGTTCACGTTTACAGGAGGCACCCAAATTATACCAGGACCAAACCTGATCTTGAACATTCTGCTTCCAACTCATTACCCACTGGTTCATGCAAAAGCATGTCAGCTTCCAAGTATTAGTTTTCATGAAACTGTTACATTAGAACAGCAGCATGATCTTCACAGCACAATTCTTTTTTTTTTTCTTTGTGACTTAAACAGTTTTAATAATAAACTTCTGATTTCGGTTTGATTCTTATCTTCACAATAAAGTATTATGGAACAGGTTAGGAGCCAAGAAAATAAGAAGCTAACACTCTGTATAAGGAAAAAGTAAAAAAACCCAAACCCACCCTTTCATTTTAATTAACAATAGAACAAATCAAAACTTTGAAAGACACTGCGTTAAAGATGCACTTTTAAATGTTTGATTTTATGTGATGGACAACAGCCAGGCAAGTGTGCATCCATTGGCCCAACTGCTTTCTTGTTTTTTATATAAAACAAACTTATGGTTGTAATGAGTTACTAAATAATGGGCTGGGTTCGCCTCAATTATAATGGCGAAAATCAGAAGTAAACCCACTGAAGTCAACAGAGCTATACCAATGCAAAAGTGTGAGAGACAAGAAGTTTTGAAAAGAAAGTCATTTCCATGTAGCATCGTCCATTACAAAAATACATACAGCTCATCATTCAGTAGACTTCTCACATTTATTCCCCAGCAGCAATCAAACCCTTAGTCTCCCCTCTAGCCAGGTGGAGGACAATACCACATATGGAGTCACCAACTGCATACCATGGCTCATATACAGCCCATTTACACGCCTAGTAACACCCAACCCCCACATCGCTCAGACTCAGTGCAACAAAGCTAATATGCTAGCATGGACGTTTACAGCTTATAAAGGGCAGGTAACTTTTTCATGCACATATTTCTATGAAATAAAAAGATCAGCAGTGCTAGAAACAAATCTCTGTCATATTATCCAGGTATCAAGCTTACCTTCTCCCACTAGCCTGGCAGTATACTCAATCCTGGATCTACTTGGACCAAACCTTCAGCGCTTGAAAGCTCTTCACACTCTTCTGTTATTCCTGGAAAGATTCCACTTACACTAAAATCTAAGTTGGCATTTGCAGAACAGATTTCAGTGGCAGTTATCCAATCCCCTTTGTATCAGATGACACTCCAGCTTTCCTGGAGAACCTGAGGCACTTTTGTCCATTTAAATTGAACCACTCCAAGGAGAAGAATGGCCTTGAGTGCTAGACGCAGTGCACAAGACTCCAAGACACTGATGTGCATATTGAACTTTCTCGTGTCCCATAGGCTACACACTGACAGTCTATCCAGATGAAACAGTCGACAGTTGATGAACATGACTAGCACCAATTTCTGCAGAATCCAAGGTTGAAAGCCATCCTGTTTGGGACTATTAGGATAATCAAACTTTAGTCCCTTGAGCTTTGTCAGGACCATTTCCACGAGACAGATTGGTGAGAAAAGGCACAATCCATTGATGGAGAAACCATTCTTGTTAACATCGCTTTTCTTAGTGGTATGAAAACAGGTAGCTTCTTGTTCAGCTGAGTGTGAAGACAGCTACCTACCTCTGGTGCCCCTGAATGTATTACGTTCTGGTCTGCCACTCTCTCATCTATTCAGGAGGATCTGTAACAGACTGATTCAGTCTATGATCATGTTCTCTTTCCCTACCAAGTATAATATGAATATCTTGTGGAACAGGGACAGAACCTCACACTTCCATATCTGCAGAGGTTCCCAACATAGGAGTCATGACCCAGTGCCTCCTTATTTTTGTGGAACAAGCTGACTCAAGTTACCAAGCCCATCTTTTGGAATCCCAGATCTCTGAAAGTCCTGCACACGTACGTGACCATTCTCATCTTCAAAACATTGATTTGCATCTACTGTTCATGGAGACACCAAGCTTTGTGGGTATGGAGTTCCTCTCCATAGGCTTCCCATCTCAAGATAGCAACCATGGACACATCTATCATATGGGCAAAAAGTTTCAAAGTCCACTTCTAATTGCATAATGCCACTATACCCAGAGATCATCCATTACCCAATATGATGCAAGATCTCCAGGGATGCTTTTTTCCCTTTTTTCCAATGCAACTAGCAAAATATTTTAAGCCAGGCATGTCAACAAATGGTAACTGTAGCTATTATCTGTAATACAGCACTCAAAAAGAGTCATGCTCCCAAGAAGAAATGAATCGACTGGACTAGTTGGCAATGGATGACAGTTTGCCCCATATTAAAAAAAAGTCTGCTAGGAGAGCGTGGTAATTCTCAATCCCAAAGCTACCTACCTTAGGTACTATGCCGTTTAAAAATGCCCTAAATGCTAAAATTTCAGATGACTATGTCTAGCAGCCTCATTTTTCAAAAAATTAAGAATTATTTTATTTCGAAGAGGACTTAGTTTGTCTGACTTATACCTGGTGTATGCTACAGAAACTAAGAGTCCAGTAATGGAGGCTGCAAAGACTCATACATCCACTTGAGACACATACAACAAGTTATCTGTTTTTCTAAAAATAGGAGGAACAGAAGATGGTCTAAATCACAAATCTTAAGGTTCGGATTTTTTTAAATCACTAACATTATTACTTTTTTGTCTCAACCATAAACTATCAAAAAGGCTCAAACGTTTTGCTAATTTGAGATTTTAATTAACAGAATTTGGGATCTCCAAGGTTTCTACTAAATGGTTAAGCATCTCTTGAAAATCTATATTTGTCAGGATCAAATAATGTAGGAGTCCAGCAATGCAGGAATAAAATGATCTCTAAGCAGAGTCATCTTCACATTGGAAAGAAACCTTCTATTTATCAATATCATCCTCTCAAGGGTCTTCTTTCAGGGCAACCAAAGAGGAAAAACCCCTTCTCAGTGGAGAAATTAACTTCCTTGCATCTTTTAAGGGAAAAGGATCTGAAGAAATGAGAACCTCAGTCACATGACTAACAGAAGCAGCAAAAACAGACCAACTACCCTGTTTCCCCGAAAATAAGACATCCTCCGAAAATAAGGCCTACTTACAGTTTTGCCTCTCGTTGTAATATAAGGCATCCCCCCGATAATAAGACCTCCCCGATAATAAGGCATCCACCGATAATAAGGCATTTTTCATTTCTGAAAAATAAGACATCCCCTGAAAATAAGACCTAGCGCATCTTTGGGAGCAAAAATTAATATAAGACACTGTCTTATTTTCGGGGAAACAGGGTAGTCATAGCCCACAGACTCTGGAAAAGGCAATGAGTAAAAGAAATCCCACAGAGAACAAGATGGAATAAACAGATCTACCCCCTGAAAACCCTGGAAAGCTAGGGCCAACATGAGTGAGAAAGCCAATATGACCAGTCTAGAAGTCTCGCAAAAGACTCATGAAAACAAGACTACAAGAGGCATCCTTTGTCCCAGTCCAGATGGAACAAGGCTGACCCCAAAGACTCTTGGAACAGAGTCTTTGCAGTCATCAATGAAGTCAAAACAGATAATTCTCAACCTGTGGAGAATCTCTGGCAGGGTCATTCCCCCCATGGTTCCATAAGCTCTCAACTGTCAGATGCAAAGCAAGAAAACACTAGACTATGTCAAAACAGTGAACATCCCTTCTGGTGTTGGGCACAGGCAGAACCAAGTCAATTTAAGTGAAATAGCCTCATGAAATTTAATGTCAGCCACCCTGAATTCTTCTCTCTATGTCGCTTACAATCTTTAGGATCTGACTGATGGGAATGAAAATAAGCCAGCCTTTTTTTCTCCTGCCTGACAGCCTTCACAATAAAGATGGAAGAGTCAGCAGCATAACCCCCTGCTTTTATCAGAATTCTCAGCAATAGGGGCAATTGTTCACAAGTCAAATATATCACAAATCTTACAGAAGGACCAGTTCAAACCAAAAGTCTCAGATCCAGTGGTCTTGCTTGCGGCACACTGACTTCTCTGGAAGGAGTTTCAGCTTGTTTTCTTGATCCCAACATGCTTGAAGAGTAAAGGCTGAGTATGTTTGAAAAAGTAATCTTCCCATCTTAAAAAGGGGTGTTCCAGAACAGATTTTAGCACTGAAGGCCTTGTACTGTTTGAAACTAGACTTTGTGCCTGCACCAGCCATAATGGAGCTTGATAGTCTCTCATCTAAACTTTTAGCTGGGGCACTAATTGGCACCACCTGCGCTGGAACCTGCCACTTCAATAGAGGCGAGAGCCTCATTTGGTGTTATCCATCAGAAGCTACTGCTAAAGAGATCTGAGAGGAACAAAAATACCAAAGTTAGCGAGAGAGCTGACTAACTGAACGTATTATGGAGCTGGCTGAGACTCCAAAGAATCAAGTATGCATCAGATGTATTGAACAATATCCTGTGCCAAGGACACAATCCCTAGCACCTGCTCCAACTTATTCTAAGTAGAAACCTGAAGAGTGAAGCAATTTCTACTCACAACTGACAGTAGCCTATAAAAGCATCCTAAAACAGTTCTGAAGATGCCTCTTTGCCAAATCCCCAGAGGTGAAGATATTGGGCTTGGTTCAAAGTGCTAAAAAGGCATCGAAGTGCTGAAAAAAAACTTTTATTCTGACTATATGACTTGAAAACAAAAAAAAGATACTGTACCTAGTTTCTTGCTTGAAGACCACTGAAAGATCAGAGCCAGTAGTGTAACAGTTAGAAGCCAATGAGAAGCTCATTCACTAACCACAATTAGAAAGTAACTGGTGGAGGCCTCAGAGATTCTTGTAGCTGGAGCATGCTCAGTAGGACACAGCCCTTGAGACAGCCTACAGGTACCTCAGAGGGTCAAAAAAACCCTAAGCACTAGTGGAGTTTTCCACTTGACTTGCTCTGGAAGCATGAGATTCAGAAGTGGTAATTCTGTGTTTATGGAATCTATAAAGAAAAAAAACTTGTGCATCTTTACAAAGTGTGTCATCACAAAGCAGCCAAAAAAGGCATAGCTTTCCTCTTCCCCTTTGCAGCTCACCAAAAAATTCAAGATCCTCCAAGCATTAATGTTTTTGAAACCAAACAAATTGGAAGCATCCCAAACAAAGGGGCAACAATTATACACATTTTGATATGACTTTTTAAGAAGTTTGGAAATGTCTCTTCCTGAAAAAGTTACAGTATCAGCAAGTAACTTGCCATATTACTGTGATAATTAATTTGTAGATGGGCTTCTCGGCACTTTACCAACTACTAAAAAGAAAGGAATTGCAAAGGGACAAATGATTTTTTATGCTTGTCCATCAAAAGGTATATCACATTATCTGCTTCCATGGCTTGCCTCAGCACTAACAAAAACAGAAAAAGGGCAGCATTTGTCCAGAAACAGAAAGTCTCATTAGCTATTCACAGACTTTCTGGGTGCAGATTACAATGAATGCATCACAGCCTATTCAACGGTCAGCAACTGCCAGGTGCCTGCTCTGTATGTGCAGCTCATCCTTTGTTTCATTCTCATTACATTCTTAAGAAGAGAACTGACTGCAAGCTCAAACTCATACCCATTCCCTTCCACCTCTCCTATTAAGCAAGATTCCTCCTCTCCTCCTTTCCCCTTTAAGCATATACAGTACCAAACAGAGATTCATAGAACTTGATTGAAATGCAAAGGACACAGCTTGCCTGCTTTTTAAGGAAATGGGAGACCGGAACTTGGGTGCAAATTGTGACCAAATGCATCTGCTAAAGCCTCACACACACCCCCGACCTGAGAAACAGAAAGCCACAAAAATGATTTTATTTACACCGCACGTTACAATACATAAAATGCTTCTTTCCTCCTCTTGCACTTGCTGCATTACAACTTGTCATCCTCAGACTGTGCATTCAAGTTCTTTAGTATATACAGTCAAAGTCATTATCTCTTGCAGCAGTTGTATGTTTGTGAACACGACGTTCTGAGCACTCAGCTCACTAGAATGGGTGTTGTATGCCACCTCCCTGGCACATTCATCCCTAGTAGTAGGCATCACTCTTGCTAGCTAAAAGTGGCTGCTCAGTACTCCCCTATATCTCTGCCTTCCAGCACACTCCACCTCTGAAGGTATATTTAATTTGGTAAGACGACTCATAAATTACAGTGGGTACTGGGTGACCCCTATTCTCAAGCTTCCCCTGTCCCTAACAACACATTCGTCTACAGTAATAATTATCATCACTGGCTACAGAGACAACTGGGTACAACGGTTACGTGCCCCACACCTGCCTCTTCCACAATTCCTCCCATGCCTAATGCTCCCTCAGGGCTCCCTTCTCTAACTGCACACCACTAGTAGCTCAGTTCAGTAGTAGTTAACTCCCCTCCCCCTCATGCTAGGACATTCACCTATAGTAACAGGTATAACCTTTTCCAGTTCACTACTGAGAATACCCACAGCCCCTCATGAATTTAATGACACATTCTCCTATGTTCTGTATGTATATAGATCTCCTTACTATATGTTCCATTCGATGTATCTGATGAAGTGGGCTGTAACCCACAAAAGTTTATGCTCAAATAAATGTGAGAGTCTCTAAGATGCCACAAGTACTCCTGTTCTTTATTCTCCTATGGACATTTCTCTTCTGCGCAGTGCACTGGCGCCCCCTACATGGCCAAGCTCCTACAGTCACATATCCTACAGTAAAACTGTAACGCACTCTTGCTTGCAGATCCATGCAGTGGGTGCCCCCTGCTCCTTAGTAACAGGCCTCATTCTGACCAATGACTTCATGTAGCTTGAACCCCCTGCACTCAAATAACCCATAGGGCACATTCACCCAGGCTTTAACAAGTTACCATACACCCATTAGCCTACAGATAAATTAAAAAAAGATGAGGGGCAGATCTGTAGCAGGGTCGTGAACTAAAGGAGCCAAGTCCACTTTTATAAGAGCTCTTGTGAGACCTATTTATGGTGGAATCGCTGGAGAGGATGGTTCACGTGTGACATTATAAGAGCCTCACTTTGGGAGTGAAGGGCTACCAGAGTTTTTGCCTAGAGAGGTATTTCTCAGAAGAATTACACCAAAAGTATATCTCCTCCTCCCCATCCCCCCATTGGGTTGAATTTTTGAGTTTGTCTATAGGAACGTTGGTTGGTGCACTGTGGAGGCAAGAAACCCCAAATAAATGAATGTTATGGGGCTGACAGATACAGAGTTGTTTGGGGAATGCCTTTCTAGACAAAACTCTAGAAAGGAAATGCTTCTGAGGAATCTCTCTCGTAACAAAACTGATCACTCTCTCTCTTCCTGGACTCCAAAGTGAGACTTTTATAATTGCAGGCAGTGCCTGAAACCATTTGCAGGTGAACCATTCCCTGCTCTCAATATTACTTTGCTCCATTTAGGCCCCAAAAGAGCTCTTACAAAAGTGGACACAGCTGCTCTCTCAGTTCCTTTATTTTCTGAAGTCACTACTCTGTCACAAGCCACACCCTGGTGAGAAACCCAGCCCCCATACAACTAGCTGCTGGGAAGTGGGAGGTTGCTGCTAGAATTCCATCCATGAAACATGCTTAGGGGAGAGCCTAATTTCCAACCAGACTTTGACTAGTAATGTCAGACACACAATCCCAGGCTTACTCTGGAGAGTGGAATGCATTTTTCTGACCCCTCTCCCCCCACACAAACACATTCACCTTCTGCAAAAGGGAAACTTTTATGTAAAGAGTTAATTTCTAACTCGTGATTACAGAGAAAACCTTCCAAAGACAAAACTACTGTACAATCGTGAAGAGCACTTCAGAGATGTACTAACTGCCACCACCATTCAAATCAGTTGAGTGTTAATTCTTAAGTCTAATGATGGCACAAAGAGCTTGTATTCCAATCATTTTGGTGCACAATTGAAATTCTAACTTCCATGAACAATTACTGGAACTATACATATACAATATACATATTGTGAACACACAAATTGTCAGCTAAACAAATGTCAGACAATGCAGAGGTGTTAAAAGTGACATGAGTATTTTCCCCCACACTGTGGGCTGGTTTACATTAGAAAATGAAATCGACTCAGTTACTCAATTAACAGCGGCAGTCAAAAAAGCTAAGGGAGTGTTCAGGAAACAAGTAGATGTTAAGACAGAATATAATGCCTCTATATAAATCCATGATATGCCAACATCTTGCACACTGCATACAATCTGGTCACCCCATCTCAAAAAAGATATACTGGAATTGGAAAAGGTACAGAGAGGGCAACAAAATTGATTAGGATTATGGAACAGCTTCCATGTGAGGAGAGATTAATGAGACTGGGACTTTTCAACTAGGAAAAGAGACGACTAAGGGGGAATATGATAGAAGTCTATAAAATCTTGACTAGTGTGGAGAAAGTGAATATGGAAATGTTATTTCCTCCTTCACATAACACAAGAACTATGAGTCAACCAATGAAATGAATAGGCAGCAGGTTTAAAACAAACAAAAGGAAGTACTTCTTCACACAATGCATGGTCAACCTGTGGAACTCTTTGCAAGGGGATGTTGTGAAGGCCAAAACTATTACAGAATTCAAAAAAGAACTAGGTAAGTTCCTGGAGAACAGCTCCATCAATGACTATTAGCCAGGATGGGCAGGGATACAACATCATGCTCTGAATGTCCCTAGCCTCTGTTTGCCAGAAGCTGGGAGTGGATGACAGGGGATGGATCATTTGATGATTGCCTGTTCTGTTCATTCCCTCTGAAGTACCAGACATTGGCCACTGGCGGAAAACAGGCTACTGGGCTGGACGGACCACTGGTCTAACCCAGTATGGCCATTCTTATGTTGCTCAGGCCCAGGGCTGTGAAAAATCCACACCCCTGAGCAACATAGTTAAGTGGACCTAAGCCCCCGTATATGCAGCACTAGGTCAAAGGAAGAATTCTTCTGTTAATCTAGCTATGCTGATGGGAGAACACTTTTCACTGGAGCAGGAATTATCTACACTGAAGTGCTATAGCAGTGCAGCGCTGTAGTGTTTCAAGTGCAGACAAGTCCCGTGGCTCTCTCTCACTACAGCTGGGGTGGGCAAACTAAGGCCCGGGGGCTGCATCTGGCCCTCCAGATGTTTTAATCCGGCCCTCGAGCTCCTGCTAGGGTACGGGGTCCGGGGCTTGCCCTGCTCCAGCCAGGGAGTGAGGTCAGCTTTCCCCACTCCACGTGGCTCCCAGAAGCAGCAACACATCACCCTTTTGGCTCTTACGCATAGGGGCAGCCAGGGGGCTCTGCACGCTGCCCTTGCACCAAGCGCTGCCCCCGCAGCTCCCGCTGGCTGGGAACCATGGCCAATGGGAGCTGCAGGGGTGGCACCCGCGGACACAGCAGCGTGCAGAGCCACCTGGTGCCGGCCTTTGCATAGGAGCTGGAGGGGGGTGGGGGGGACATGCCGCTGCTTCTGGGAGCTGCTTGAGGTAAGCACTGCCCGGAGCCTGCGCCCCTGGGCCTCTCCCACACCCCAACCCCCTGCCCTGATCCCCCTCCCACCCCCCGAACTCCTCGGTCCCAGTCCAGAGCACCCTCCCGCACCCTGAACTCCTCATTTCTGGTCCCACCCCAGAACCCTCACCCCCTCCCGCACCCCAACCCCTAATTTTGTGAGCATCCATGGCTCGCCATACAATTTCCATACCCAGATGTGGTCCTCGGGCCAAAAAGTTTGCCCACCCTTGCACTATAGGTACTACAGTGCTGCAGCTATAGCACCATAAAGTAGACACTTCCTACAATGGTGGAAGGGGTTTTTCCATCGCTGTAGTTAATCTAACTCTCTGAGAGGCAGTAGCTAAGTCTAGACCGGGAGTTAGGTCAGCAGTGCGATTTTTTTTCCACAACCCTAAGAAACACAGTTAGGATGACCTAAATTTGAAGTATAGACCTGGCCTTAGTAATGCAGAATGGAACAGTAACTAAAAGTTTAGTTATTTTATTATTTATATAATAAAAGTCATATTATACCTTCTATCTTTTGCAAATTGACATATCTGGAAAATTCATTGTAGACAAATGGTATATGGCTTTAATTTTGTAGGCCCAGCCCTCAGGCTCCTGAACTAGTAGGTATATCTCACACATTTTGAGCAGCAGACTCAAACTACTAAAAAGAGGTCTTTCTTTCTCTTGCAGAAACTATGAGCAACAATAGAAGGGCTGACATTTTCAATCTATATACTCAGGAAGATGACATTGCATTGATTTATACTCAGTCTAAGTTTGAAAGGTCTCCTTAGCCATAACGGTTAGATTTTAAAACTGAAACCTATGATTTTGCAGAAGTTGATGGTGTACATCTCCTTACCCTTCAGGGCCAAAATCCCTATCTGCCGGCTCAGTGCAGTAGGTAAACTCATGCTGCACTCCTCCAGCTCTGCACAACACCTTCCCTGCCTCCCACAGCTATTCTACTACTACAACTATCAGACATCATCTTGGCAGGTTTGGCAGGTCCTGGGAGCAGTGGTACTGCCTTTTGTGAATTCCTTGTGGGCACTATGTCCCACCCACAGACATGTGACACATACAACTACATTAATATACATGATTCTGGCAGAGTGGGCAGCTCATCCATACCACATGCTTCCCCCAACAGCACATTCACTGATGGTAATAGATTAATGGATTCCATGCTAACAGAGCAGGTTGAGGCCTTCCCCCCAGGACCCCATAGCACATTCATCTTTAGTAACAGACATCACGGAAGCAGGGCAAATGGTTTCTGACATGCCCCCCCGGCTGCCCAAAGATCCCATAACAGGCTTGCCTACAGAAATAGATATCACTGTGACAGGCCATGTAGCCCCTCCCCGGACACAATGGCCCACTCTGCAACCACTCTACAGCATATTTACATATAGCAACTGATAACACTATCAGCATCGCCTTAAGATCCCATATTCTTCATGCAGCATCCACCTCCATGGCACAGTTCCCTCCAGTGACAGGCATTAGTAGGTCAGCCTTTCTTCCCCTACCCTCCCAAGTCAGTGGGCTCTAACAGCACATGCACCTATCGCAAGCTATTACTCTGGACCCCGCGGCTCCCTGTGGCACATTTACCTAAGGTAACAGACAGCAGTGCAGAAAACGGGTATTGGGGGGCTGCTCACCCAGCCACACTGGTGTCTATTACTACAGAAAAATGTGCCATCTGCTACCTAGAACAACGTGGTAGGATGGGTGCCCAACCCCATAGCACATTGAGTTATAGTAACAGAGATCGCTGGTAGGGCAGATGCTTCCCACCCCATGGTCCCCCCCAGACCCTCCATAGTACATTCACCTATAGTAATAGATATAGGTGGACCAGGGAGGACAGGCTCCCTGTACCCCTCAGGCCCTACAGCACCTATAGTAACAGACATGTGACGGGGCAGGGGTTCCCCCCAGACCCCCTACTGTACCTTCACGCATTGCAACAGACATCGGAGGGCAGCTCCCGGGCCCCATAGCACAGTCACCTAGAGTAACGCATGGCTGCGGCAGGGCGGGCGGCCCCCCGGCCCCCCATGGCCCCCCCATGGCACATTCACCTATAGTAATAGACATCACTCTTGCCGGCTGAGAGCCCCGACTTTCTGGTCACTTCTTCCCTTTTCCATCCCTGCGGGAGGGCTGAGCACTCCCACCTCTTCCGCTCCATCTCCGCCGGGGCTCGGCCTGCGATCGCTCCCTCCTCGCTCCGCCGTGATCACTGAGCAGCCGCCGCCGGCTCCCAGGCTAGTTCCACCGGCTGTTCCTGGCCGCCGCGCACTCCTCCCTCCGCGGGCAGCGACGGCGCCGGCTCTTCCCTGCTCCGGCTACTCACTCCTTCCCCCGCCGCGATGGCGCCGGCTCGTGGGTCCGCCCCCCCGCCCGCGAGAGGTGACTGCTCTGGCGGCTGTTCCAGTCACCCGCCCACCACAGCGTCGCCCCCTCCGCCACCGGCTGTTCTTCTTTGCTTACCTCCTCCCCCTACCAACCGAGACTCAGCTGTTCCGCTCTCTGTTCACCCCCCCCCCGCCAAGCGGCGCCGCGGCCCTCGCTACCCCGCCTCCCCCCCAAACGCGGCTGCCGCTGTTCCTCTCTCTTTCCGCTCCCCCTCCAGCGGTGCCGCAACCCCTCACTGCTCCTGTCTCGCCTCGGCTGTTCCACTCTCCTTCCCTCCCCCCCGAGAGTCGCTGGGGCTACTACCCCCCGCCTGAGCGGCGCGCGCGGCGGCCGTTACTCCCCCTCCCGAGCAGCTCGGCGCGCGCGGTGGCCGTTGCTCCGCCTCCTCGGCGCCAACCTGGGGAGGGGGAGACCAGACCACCCTGTATCCCTCCGCCCAGAGAGACCGCGTGCAGCGCGCGCGCTGCTCAGCTATATAGTCCCCTCCTGAGAGGTGGGGGCGGGTGACCTGCGGGGGAGCACCGGGGCCCCGGCGGGTCCAGCGCCCTCCGCCGAGCCCGGACCTCCCCCACCCCATAGACCAGTGACCCACACATCAGCCCCTGCCCCTCACAGATCACCCCAGTGCCTCCACAAGACCCCCAGCCTCGGCAGTGACCCCCCCATCTCCATCTCCCCCGGGACCCCCCACAGGGCCCCCCCCTCAGCGACCCCCCCAGTCATCCCCCGGGTCCTCCACCCCCTCCTGTCCCCACCTCAGCCCCCCACTAACCCCTGACCTCACCTGGCCCCCACCTCAGCCCCTCCCCCAGGGACCCCCACCTCATGCCCCCGCGCAGCACGGCCCCGCGCCCCTTACCCCAGAGCCGGCCGCCGCTGGCCGCCTCTGTGTCCCGGCAGAGCCGCCCTGGGCATCTTCCCTCCGCCGCCCCTGGCCGGAGTGAGGGCGAGCGGAGCTCCCCGCGCGGCCAGGGGGCAGGGGCCCCTTCCTGCCCGTCCGCTGGCGCCCCCTGCAGGCTCGGCCCCGCGCCGCGCCTCGCCGCTCGCTGCCCCCTGCAGGCCCGGCCCTGGGCTCCCAGCCCCACGCGGCGCCCCCAGGGCCCAGAACAGGCGGCCCCAGGGAGCCTGGGCGGCTTGGCAACATGAGAGGCCAACCCCAGCCGGTGATGGGTGGGTGTCTCGCCTGGGGACCCATTGCCTCTGCCTGGAGACAGATGGGCATCTCGTCCGGGAACCCATCGCCTCCACCTGGAGACAGATGGGCACCTAACCCGGGACCCATCGCCTCCGCCTGGAGACAGATGGACATCTAGCCCGGGGACCCATCGCCTCCGCCTGGAGACAGATGGGCGTCTCATCCGGGAACCCGTCGCCTCCGCTCGGAGATGGGTGGGCATCGTGTTCGAGAACCCATCACCTCCGCCTGGTAATGGGTGGGCAACTCGGCAATGGACCCGTTGCCTCCGCCAGGAGATGGATGGGTCTCTCTCCCGGGGACCCATCGCCTCCGCCCAGAGACAGATGGGCATCTCGCCTAGGGACCCCTTGTCGCTGCCCAGAGATGGGGGCATGTGTCCTGCCTAGGGTTCTGTCACCACTGCCTGGAGACAAGGTGGGAGGGAGGCATGTCTTGCCCAGGGACCTGTCTCCTCTGCCTGGAGAGTATCTCGCCCAGGGACCTGTCGCTTCTGCCTGGAGATGGTGGCATGTCTCGTTGAGGAACTTGTTGCCTTTGCTTGGAGCAAAGGGGAGTATGGTAGGCCACTTAGCCCCTACTTTGGCCACCCTGAAGTACAGAACCAGAGGAGGAACAGGACTTGTTTGGTTTGCACAGGGCTGGTCATTTGAGGCTATTTTCTAGGAATGGGTTTTTTTGTCCTTTTTGCATCTCTTTGTTGATGTTCATAGGCTGCATGTGGGACAGTGAATCCCCCTTTCTCCTGATAAATCAGTGACCAGCTCCAAAAGTAGTTTCAGTACTTGCCTGCGTGGATCCTCACTGTTGGCATGTGCACACAGTAGGTACACAAGCTCAGGACTTTTTAAATAGGCACATCTATTGGGCTGTTTAGATACCTTACCTGTGTCCTCAGGCCTTCCCAGCCCCATGGCGATATGTAAGTGGGTATATCCCCAACCGTCACTCAGATCCTTCTGACCACAGTCCTATTTAAACGTTCATTACTTCCTCTACCTATCTCTATAGAACAGCTGGTCTGGAGGCTTTTGGTAGTTTTACTCATATTACTTTAAAAAAAAGAATAGCTGTTACTGGTTTCCAATTACCTTATATGGCAAGCAGCAGGAGATCAAGGAAGGATATGAGCAGCATATATTATGTGCAAGTCCAAAGGGCAGGAAAAATCCAGCATCCCAGGCATGTTGAGCTCCTATGTGACAGGAGTTCAAAACTACTGTAGAGGCTAATAACTTATGTTCTGGGGGATAGCTGATTAATATATGTATTTGTTTCTTCTTGGTAGGAGAGATTATCTTTTAAGATCTATGACTACTCTGCCTCTAATTAATACAGCATAGAGCTCTCTGTTTTTTCTGAAGGCATTCACTCTCTAAAGGGGCTTTTTAAAAAATATAGAGTTTTGTATGTAGCATTGGTTTCTTGTGGTAGGTACTTATGAAATGTCTTGCTCTTCAGTTATTTCCAGAAAGCTTGCATGAGTGGATTGGAAGATAGGTGTAGTAACTAGAGCTGATCAAAAAAGACCGGTTCTTTTTACAGGAAATTTACAATGAAAAATAGCTTCAGGTTTTTGGTTAAAAAAATAAAATAGATAAACAAAAAACTTGAAACTCTTACTGAAAAAAATTTGTTCACACACACACACACACACACAAGTATTTTCTGCAAAAATGTTTGTTTTGGTTGAAAAGTCATTTTTGTCCAAACACGTTTCAACAAAAATACTGTTACCAGCTCTAGCAGTAACCTTCCCATCATGATGAATAAAGAATGGTTACTTACCCTACAGTAACTGTGGTTCTTCGAGATGTGTTGTTCATACAGATCCCACTGTTGGGGTGCATACACCCCATGTGCTACAGAGCAGATTCTTTTTGGTTAGCAGTGTCCACTGGGGCACTGAGGCCATGTCTGCATCCTAGATGCCCTTGGTCCCCTCTCTCAAGGGCATAAAGGATGAAGTGGGCCCAACTGCCTCTCAGTTCTTTCGCCAATATAGAATCCCATAGGAATAGGACTCCGCATTAGTGGGGAAGGAGAGTGGGTCATGGAATCTGTGTTGGTAATACATGGAGAACCACAGTTATCGTAGGGGAAGTAACTTCTTTCTTTTCTGCATCTGATGAAGTGGGTTTTAGCCCACGAAAACTTATGCCCAAATAAATTTGTTAGTCTCTAAGGTGCCACAAGTACTCCTCGTTCTTTTTTCTTCTCCATGTAAATGTCCACACAGATTTCACTCTTGGTGACTGACAACCAGTTGTCTGTTTGCTTGGAGGTGGGAATGAAGAGTCCTACTTGAAGAGTGATTTCAGGATAGCCCTACCAAAATTTGATGGATGCAACCACTCTAGTGTAGTGGTTTTCAACCTGTCATCCCAAGGAGTCTGCAACTCCATTTGAAAATTTTTAGGGGTCTGCAAATGAAAAATGGTTGAAAACCACTGCCCTAGTGGAATGAATTCTACTATAGCCAGAGCCTCTTTCCTGACTAACTTGTAGCCAATTCTTATTGCAGTCTGATTCCCACTTAGATAACATTGGAGTGGATATAATTTGCTCTTTGACTCTGTCTAAAGATACATCACGTAGTCTAGGTGTGTCCCTGAATGGGTTTGTTCTATCCAAATAAAAAGTTAACATCCTCACAATAATTAGTGTATGAAGTTTCACTTCAGTAGGGATAGAGAGCCTTAGGAAAGAAAACCAGGAGGCGAATGGACTGTTTTATGTGGAATTTTGAAACTACCTTGGGCAGGAAATTGGGATGAGGTCCACAGGGTTACTCTTAGCTTAGTGTTGACATAGTCACCAGTTCTGGAATATAACTGTCTGGCCTATGCTGATGCTATCATTGTCAGGAGAGCTGGGTGACTGGCCATGACTGAAGCAGGAACAGTCTGTTAGAACCACCAGGCAGTAGGAAGTATCTGACAAGGTAGTAAGAGGAGTAGCTGCTTTCTTTAGGAGCCGATATACCTACTTGGGGTCACATGATGAGACCCTTGTTTGTGGATTGGCTGGACCCTTAGAACTTGCAGGTAATTACCTCAAATGGATCATCAGGCTCCAAACAGTCAGGCTCAGGAATGACTCATCAGACTCAGAACAATCATCACAACTCTGCATCCTAAGTTTTCCAGTATAATGGCAATTGGTGGAAAGGCATACATTAGCCCTGTTGTCCCAAGGGATGAGAAAGATATCCGTCAATGAGCCTGGACTTGTGCTGCCTGTGGAGCAGAATGTGTGGGACTTGTGGTGGTAGTTTGTTGCAAACAAGTCTACTTTTGGGAATCTATATTTGCAAAAGATGAGTCTTTGAAAGACCATTCATGATTTTTTGGAAAAGTCCCCGCTGCGCTCAAGACCAGGAAGATTAAGAGTTACTGATACCCTTTAGTGCAGAATGTACCACCCCTATAGGTGGGGGTGATCCTTATAAGGACCTGATCTCTTCCTAGCTCTCATCAATTCCTCTCTGACTCCCGCTGAGCTACCTAGGGGGTAATGAAGAACATATAGGGAATAATTCCCTGCTGTGTTCAGGGGATGAGAAGGAATATACCTTCTTCAAGGAGGGGCAGACGTGTCATAGAATATCACTGTTGGAAGGGACCTCAGGAGGTATTTAGTCCAACCCCCTGCTCAAAGCAGGATCAATCCCCAGACAGATTTTTGCCCCCGATTCCTAAATAGCCCCCTCAAGGATTGAACTCACAACCCTGGGTTTAGCAGGCCAATGCTCAAACCACTGAGCTGTCCCTCCCCCAAGGAACACTCCGCCTGTGCACCAGAAAGGTTGGTATAGGGGTCACTTCCTTAGCCAGACATAGAGGCACTACAGTAGAGAGTTTTGTAAAGACTTACTTGAGCATCTCTAGTGATGGCAATGCTGGTATCAGCCCCACCAACATATCATTCAGCCCTGAGCATTACTTTGGTGCCAAAGAGGTTGGACTGATGTCTCGGGTAAAGCAGCAGTTGGTACCTGTGTGATGGGTACTGTCACTGCCAAATGTGGCTGATGGATAGGCACTGGGTATTGAGGAACTTGGTGTGGAGATCGATGCCAAGGGGCTGATACCCGAGGCAGCCTGGTTCTTAGTCTAGCAGGTGCTGCCTTAAGTATCTGTACTGAGATATAGGCAAGGCTCATCTCCAACTTCTGGCCCTTCACTGACAGAGCCCGGACTGTCTTGTGCCCCCTGCTAACTGCCAGCAATGGGCAAAAAGAAACTTAACTAAACTAATCAATCCTACATCTAAGATTAATTGGACAGTGGCAATAACAGTGGACAGTGCTAGAGATTCCATCTCACAGCTACGGGCAGTAAAAAGGAACAAAGAGGCATTTGGGCTCATTTTACCCTTTATGCCATGAGTTGTGGGTGGGGAGGCCATCTAGGGCACAGGCACAGCCTCAATGGATGCTGCTAACCAAAAAGAATCCAGTCTTGGGTGCATGTGCTCCAAGAGTGGAATGTGCAGGAACACTCATGCAAAGAAGAGAGGATTTCATTGTGTACATTCCAACACCTTTTTTAAAGCTATTTTAAAGCTATACAGTATCAGAGGGGTAGCCGTGTTAGCCTGGATCTGTAAAAAGCAACAGAGAGTCCTGTGGCACCTTTAAGACTAACAGATGTATTGGAGCATAAGCTTTCGTGGGTGAATGCCCACTTCGTCGGCTGCATCGAAAGCTTATGCTCCAATACATCTGTTAGTCTTAAAGGTGTCACAGGACTCTCTGTTGCTTTTTAAAGCTATACAGGTTTTTAAAAACAGAGCTGCATATCTTCCCCCTCCCACCTTCATAGTTTTTAGTAGAGTTTTACATCTTTTTAGCCTTTTGGTTATAGTCCAGCAACATCAGTCTAACACTGAATATGCCCCCTAGTGGAGTATTTCAAGTTTGCAAGGGTTAGGATTTTTATTTTCCTATCAAACCATGGTCTCTCAGTACTTTAATTGTATAAGATATGACATATGGATTAGATATTTTAAAAAATGGGACATGACAGTCAGTTTGGAAAGACTGGCTATGACATGTGGCCAGTAATTATTGGAAGAAATTTAATAAAAGTTTGCACCTACTGCCTGAAGAGTAGCAAAAATGTAAATAATTAGTTTTTGCCAACTCATTAATACTAATCTGAGATATGCAAACGTCTTTGGAAATGTTATGCTCAGCCACTTGTGTTTCTATACAGCCAAAGATAAACAAATCCAAAGTCTACCTGCTTCTTGAAGTGCCTAAATACTATGGCATTTGGTACTTGAAGATACTTTTCTTTCTGTAACCCTCACTGACCTCATCCCATCCACATCATACTATCACAGCTTCTAAACAGAAACTGGCATCTTTTAAGAGGTGGCTTTTCTGTAGATTGGGCTTCAGGAATTGTCAGTCCTTTGTCAAAAGAACAGGTACTACACATGGAGCACATGTAGACCGAACCCCCCTCCTAGAGCTCCAGCAAGAATTTCAATTAATGTTAGCTGTTGTGACAGTTTTGAAAGATGGATCCCTACCAATAGGAACTGGACTAAAATTAAGTCCTATCATAGAGATCAAATAGTTCTTAGAATCATAGAATATTAGGGTTGGAAGAGACCTCGGGAGGTCATCTAGTCCAATCCTCTGCTGAAAGCAGGACCAATACTAACTAAATCATCCTAGCCAGGGATTTGTCAAGCCGGGCCTTAAAAACCTCTAAGGATGGAGATTCCTTCCACCAACTCCCTAGGGAACCCATTCCAGTGCTTCACCACCCTCCTAGTAAAATAGTGTTTCCTAACATCCAACCTAAACCTCCCCCACTGCAACTTGAGACCATTGCTCCTTGTTCTGTCATCTGCCACCACTGAGAACAGCTGAGCTCCATCCTCTTTGGAACCCCCCTTCACATCGTTGAAGGCTGTTATCAAATCCCCCTTCACTCTTCTCTTCTTCAGACTAAATAAGCCCAGTTCCCTCAGCCTCTCCTCATAAGTCATGTGCCTCAGCCCCCTAATCATTTTCATTACCCTCCACTGGACTCTCCAATTTGTCCACATCCCTTCTGTAGTGGGGGGACCAAACCTGGACAATACTCCAGGTGTGGCTTCACCAGTGCCAAATAGAGGGCAATAATCACTTCCCTCGATTTGCTGGCAATGCTCCTGCTAATACAGCCCAATATGCTGTTGGCGATCTTGGCAACAAGGGCACACTGCTGACTCATACAGCTTCTCATCCACTGTAATCCCCAAGTCCTTTTCTTAAAAACTGCTACTTAGCCAGTCAGTCCCCAGCCTGTAGCGGTGCATGGGATTCTTCCATCTTAAGTGCAGGACTGAGGCAAAAAAAGCATTGAGTACTTCAGCTGTTTCCACATCATCTGTCACTACCCCATTCAGTAAGGGTCCCACACTTTCCCTGACCTTCTTCTTGTTATGCTTCACATCCCTTGCTACCAGCAACTCCAATTGTGCTTTGGCCTTCCTGATTACATCCCTGCATGCTCAAGCAATATTTTTATACTCCTCCCTAGTCATCTGTCCAAATATTCACTTTTGTAAGCTTTCTTTTTGAGTTTAAGCTCACCGAAGATTTCACTGTTAAGCCCAACTGGTCGCCTGCCATATTTGCTATTCTTTCTGCACAGCGGGATGGTTTGTTCCTGTGCACTCAATAAGGCTTCCTTAAAAATACAGCCAGCTCTCCTGGACTCCTTTCTCCCTCATATTAGCCTCCCAGGGGATCCTGCCCATCAGTTCCCTAAGGGAGTCTAAGTCTGCTTTTCTGAAGTCCAGGGTCCATATTTTGCTACTCTCCTTTCTTCTTTTTTTCAGGATCCTGAACTCAACCATCTCATGGTCACTGCTGCCTAGTTTGCCACCCACTTCTACTTCCCCTACCAATTCCTCCCTATTTGTAAGCAGCAGGTCAAGAGGAGCACAGCCCCTTGTTGGTTCCTCCAGCACTTGTACAAGGAAGTTGTCCAAAAACTTCCTGGATTGTCTGTGCATTGCTCTCCCAGCAGATGTCTGGGTGATTGAAGTCCCCCATTAGTACCAGGGCCTGTGATTTGGAAACTTCAGTTAGTTGTCCAAAGAAAGCCTCATCTACCTCATCCTTCTGATCTGGTGGTCTATAGTACACGCCCACCATGGCATCACCCTTGTTGCTCTCACCTCTAAACTTAATCCAAAGACTCAACAGGCTTTTCTCCAGTTTCATACTGGAGCTCTAAGCAATCATACTGCTCTCTTACATACAATGCAACTCCTCCACACCCTTGGTCCCGTACCTGTCCTTCCTGTACAGTTTATACCCATTCATCACAGTGCTCCAGTCATGTGAACTGCCCCACTAAGTTTCTGTTATTCCAATCACATCATAATACCTTGATTGTGCCAGGACTTCCAATTTTCCCTGCTTGTTTCCCAGGCTTCTTGCGTTCGTGTACATACACCTAAGATAATTAGCTGATTACCCTACTTTCTCAGTATGAATCAGGTGGTTTTCCGTCTTGTACCCCCCCTCCTTGTGTTTCCTCCCTGTATCCCACTTACCTCTGGGCTTAGGTCCCCACCCCCTGGCGAACCTAGTTCTATCGGATATCTTGTCCTATCGGATATCAGCAATAATATTTATAAGCATACCCACCATAGATATGTCATTAAACATGCAAAAACAGGTCAAATGGAGCAGAGAGGATTTCACTGCTTTGATTTCACAAAAGATACAGTATTGGAAAAAGCAGCAGTTTTAACAACAGAAGAGACTGCAGAGCTTCGGAGAGTTTTCTGGACTCAAATGGGGTGGTGGTACTTAAAGCTGCTGTTGCAAACAGCAATGTAAGGAATAAATAGCAGTAGTTCCAAGGAGCCCAAGCCACAGCCGCTCCCTCATGGCCTTAGTCTAGAGCTCTCAAGCTTTGCTGGATCACACACACACACACACACACACACACCCTACCTCCTCAGATGTGTTATTCCTCCCCCCACCCCTCGAGCATCAAAATTAGCTCCTCACTCCCTAGGCTTCTGCATGACACTCTTGGATCAGGCAGATCAGTCAAACATGGACAAATACTAAGAAACTTTTAAAACGGGAGTGGTTCTTTTGTAGAAAGCAGCGAGAAAAAAATCTACCTTGACAAGATACATGGCAGTTTTCAGGCACATTGGTTAAGTTTCCATGGAGGTTATTGTGGTTAGAAACCTTATAATGATTGTGTACGGATTTTAATCTGCATTATACGGCTATAACTATGTTGAGTTAACACTGCTTCAGGAAGTCAGGTTCAGCATATTTAATTTCTTAGCCTTAATACTGCATCACTGGATGTCTGACATTTTTGTTCCCCCCCCCGCCCCCTCAAGGATCCATTTAAATTAAATTGCTCAGGTGCTGGTCACTCTTCGCAGCCTGAAGTTCAGACCTGGACTTGCAATTTAAATCCTTTGGCCCTGAACTAAACAACACTTCAACAGCATCCAAATACGGATATATCTTCAAAATTGTTTAGTAAAGACTCCATTTAAGTAATTCACCATATGCAAGATTCTGAAAGGTAGAATTAAAGATTAAAACACAAAGAAAAACAGTGCTGCTGTGTATATATGCAAGAATAAGCCTTCATAAACGGTAATGGAAGAGGATATATTTTTAGTCTTGAGTAGTTAAGATGACATTCTTGCCAAGTTTGAAGCTTTTGCTGTTTGACTTGAGAGCACAAAGGACTGGGCCACCACAAATCCTACCTCCATCTCCCTTTAACTGCTCAATCCATTTCCATCTAATAAGTGTTCTGGTATTACATTGTTCCCTCAAATTTATTTTTCACAAGGTAAGGTACACTAAATCAATTTAGTTGTATTGAAATAGCCAGTAGGATAGTGAAGTTTAAGTTATCTACACTAAGTCAGTGGAATCGATTGTTATGCTATTTTACAGCATCAATTACGGAAAGTTAACCATTAGAGGAGTCCACAGGTATTGGTTCCAGGTTACTGCAATAATGGTTTGAGGACCAGAGCCATTTCTCATGAATTTATGACTCACGAATGCAATAAGTTTAACATACACAACATAACCCAAGTGAGATGCCAAAGGCTGGTAATATGCAGCCCAAAGGAGATTTCATTCTTTAGAACAGCTTCCAAGAGGAAAAAGGGAAACATTTATCACAAAAGTTATTCAGTTTAGGATTTATTTTGTACATCTGTTTTATGAATTCAGCCCATCAGAACGAGACCGCTTGTGAAAGTGACCCGGAAGCAAGTTCACACATTTGTGCAGCCAGTATGTTAAATTAAATTTGATTGTTCATAACTGTTCAGTAGAAGATAAAGTAACATCACAGCCTCTCCTGAAGTCCACAATGAGCATTTCAAATTCACATCAGACTAGGGTCTTCGAAAGGAAGAATGGATCCAATACACCCAGTCCAGCCCATAAATGCTTCCTACAATAAAAACAAACAGTTAATAAGCAACACTTCCTGCAAAGTGTCATGGCAGCCAGTGCAAAAGACTGTAAGATCTGAAAATTCAGAGATCCATGCACAAGGAGTTTCTAGCGACTCACAGACAAGTAAGGGAAACAAGAAGTACAGTTATGTCGCTATTTTAAAAGTCTGTTTAATGACGATATGGAACAAGATAGGTGCCCTGTTTGCTTTGATATCGTAGAATCCTAGAAAGGGCTGGAAGGGACCTCAAAAGCTCATCAAGTCCTACCCCACACTGAGGCAGGAACAAGTAAACATAGACCATCCCTGACAGACCGAACCTGTTCTTGAAAATCTCAAATGTAGGGATTCCACAACTTCCCTTGGAAGCCTATTCCAGAACTTAACTACCCTTATAAATAGAAAGATTTTCCCTAATATCTAACCCAAGTCTCCCTTACTGCAGATTAAACCCATTACTTCTTGCCCTACCTTCAGCAGCCAGAACAAATGATCACAGTCCTCTATATAACAGCCCTTAACATATTTGAAAATAAGTTACCATCGCCCACTTAAGTCTTCTTTCCTCAAGACTAAACATGCCCAGTTTTCTAAAACTTATCCCAGTAAGTCTGATTTCAGACCTTTTATTATATCTAGACTCTTTCCAGTTTGTCCACATCTTTCCTAAAGTGTGTCACCCAGAACTGGACACAGTACGCTAGCTGAGGCCTCACCGGTGCTGAGCAGAGCAGAACAATTACCTCCTTTGTCTTACATACAACACTGCTGTTAATACCCCCCAGAATCATAGTAGCCTTTTTCACAACTGCATCACATTGTTGACTCATTTGATTTGTGAGCCACTATAACACCCAGATTCTTTTCAGCTGTACTACCACCAAGCCAGTTATTCCCAATTTGGTAATTGTGCATTTGATTTTTCATTCCTTAATACCTTTGCACTTATCTTTATTGAATTTCATCTCGCTGATTTCAGATCAATACTTCAATTTATCAAGGTTCTTCTTAATTCTAATCCTATCCTCCAAAATACTAGCAACCCCTCCAAGCTTGATGTCACTTGCAAATGTTATAACCATACTTTCCACTCCATTATCGAACTCATTAATGAAAATATTGACTAGTACTGGACCCAGGACTGACCACTGTGGGACCACACTATGTATGTCCGCCCTGTTTGATAGAAAATCATTGATCGCTATTCTTTGAGCATGGTCTTTCAACCAGTTGTGCACCCATCTTATAGTAACTTCATCTAGACCACACTTCACCAGCTTGCTTGCTTATGAGAATGTCATGCGGGACTGTGTCAAAAGCCTTACTAAAATCAAGACATATCCTGTCTACAGCTTCCCCACATCTAATAGGCTAGTCCTCTGAAGAAGGAAATAAGGGTGTTTGGCATGATTTATTCCTGACAAATCCATGTTGGCTATTCCCTATAATTCTATCATCTAGGTGCTTACAAATTGATTGTTTAATAATTTGTTCCAATATCTTTCCACTTATTAATGTTAGCCTGACTGTTCTATAATTCCTAAAGCCCTCTTTGTTTCTCTTTTTAGAAGATTGGAACTATGTTTGCCTTCTCCAGTCCTCTGGAACCTCACCCATCCACCATGAGTTCTCAAAGATAATTGCCAGTAGTTCTGAGATTGCTTCAAGCTAATTCCTTAAGTACCCTAAGATGAATTTCATCAGAGCCTGTTGACCTGAATACATCTAACTTATCTAAATATTCTTTAACCTTTCTCTCTCTCTATTTTGGGGTTTGTGTTCGTTCCTCTTATTGTTGAGTATCTGGTCACTATTAACCTTTTTAGTGAAGGCTGAAACAAAATAAAGAACAGGAGTACTTGTGGCACCTTAGAGACTAACAAATTTATTAGTTAGTCTCTAAGGTGCCACAAGTACTCCTGTTCTTCTTTTTGCGGATACAGACTAACACGGCTGTTACTCTGAAACTTGAAACAAAATAGGCATTAAACACCTCAGCCTTCTTGAGGTCATCGGTTATTAGCTCTCATTCCCTGCTAAGTAGAGAGAGGGCCTATACTTTCCTTCATCATTCTCTTGCTCTTAGTGTATTTAAATTACCTTTTCTTATAGCCACCCGCAGGTCTGTCATAGAATGACCAGACAGGTTAAAGTGTTCTCCCAGCTGCCATTGGCTGCCAGCAATGCCCCTCTGCCATGTACATTGGCCAAACCGGACAGTCTCTCCGCAAAAGAATTAATGGGCACAAATCTGACATCAGGAATCATAATACTCAAAAACCAGTGGGAGAACACTTTAACCTGTCTGGTCATTCTATGACAGACCTGCGGGTGGCTATTTTACAACAGAAAAACTTCAAAAACAGACTCCAATGAGAGACTGCTGAGCTGGAATTGATATGCAAACTAGATACAATCAACTCAGGATTGAATAAGGACTGGGAATGGCTGAGCCATTACAAACATTGAATCTATCTCCCCTTGTAAGTATTCTCACACTTCTTATCAAACTGTCTGTACTGGGCTAGCTTGATCATCACTTCAAAAGTTTTTTTTTTTCCTCTTACTTAATTGGCCTCTCAGAGTTGGTAAGACAACTCCCACCTGTTCATGCTCTCTGTGTGTGTATATATATATCTCCTCAATATATGTTTCACTCTATATGCATCCGAAGAGGTGGGCTGTAGTCCACGAAAGCTTATGCTCTAATAAATTTGTTAGTCTCTAAGGTGCCACAAGTACTCCTGTTCTTTTTGCGGATACAGACTAACACAGCTGCTACTCTGAAACCTGTCCTTATACTGCTGCTCTTGCTCATTCCTTTAATTAGAAATTATGAAATCTGTAATTTCATGATCACTTTCACCCAAATTGCCTTCCACTTTCAGATTCACAACCAATTTCTCCCTATTCTTACAACTGTAGATCACTCTTCTGTTTCTAAATACAACATGTATAATAGGAATTGAATATGACCCATGTGAATGCCATTATTTAACGTGTTCCTGAAACCATAATTCACATTCACCCACTTCCGCGTATTTACTGCCCAACACCCTTTTTTAAAATGGAGTAAAGGCTTATTACATAAATTAGGTACTGCAGCCCAACTTTAGAGCATTTCCATTAACAGGCTTAGCAGTTAGCATAGCAAGTGACTGTGAATGTTAAATTGCTCTAGGAAACTTAGTGCATTATCAACTTTCATAAATAAATTAATCCCACATTAACACTCTAGCCCCCATTATGGAGTGGTGTCTTTTTCCCCCCCATGAAGCTGCTAATAGAACTTGCACTTTTGTTAAATGTTTTGACATAGAGGAATGCACAAAAATGAACCATTCTCTCTTACAAATACCTCTGACAAAGGATAAGATTTTCCTTTTAAAGAAAAAAGGCAATTTTTTCTAGTTTCTAATGTGTTCTGTGTTTTCAGACTCTCAAATCCCCTCACAATCAATAGTGTTTAATAAAAGGAGATTCTCCCAAGATGCCATAGGATCAAGCACTATAAATACACATTGAAATAAATACCATGATGCCGAACTCCCCCCAGACCTCTGTTTCTCAAACTTTTCAGGTTGGTGATTGCTTATTCCAAGAGAAATGACAGGTTTCAGAGTAGAAGCAGTGTTAGTCTGTATCTGCAAAAAGAACAGGAGTACTTGTGGCACCTTAGAGACTAACAAATTTATTAGAGCATAAGCTTTCGTGGACTACAGCCCACTTCTTCCATTCTATATGCATCCGAAGAAGTGGGCTGTAGTCCACGAAAGCTTATCCCCCAATAAATTTGTTAGTCTCTAAGGTGCCACAAGTACTCCTGTTCTTTTTCCAAGAGAAATGTTCACAATACCTTTACTATAAAAAAAGAATAAATATTGTGACAACGTTAAACCTACATAATTTGCATGTGTTCCAAAAGTTTGCTTGCTATGGAAGTGTGTGCAGGGAGAGAGACTTTCTTTGCTTTAGATTGCAAGAAAACGTTCAATGTCTGAACCCCCTTGATTGCCTTTTGTGACCCATCAGTTGGGAAACACTGCTTTAGATTTATGGCGTCAGTCAATGACCAAGAATGGTCAATATGCTGTAAAAGCTTAAGTGAAGCATGTTTCTTTTCCATCTCTTAGTATGTTATATGAAATAAAGAGCTTTTAACTGGAAAAAAGTATCCACGTTGTCCCTGTCCAGGAAGCTGATTACACCTTTAAGGTCTTCTAGCCAAGACTAGAGGCAAATGGGTCTATTAAAAGAAGCCCTACAACAACAACACAGAAATTGTACTTTGAAGAGATTATTTTAATCCCATGAATTGATACAATAGGAATGTATTTACCAACACAGTCTTCTTACTAGGTACGTGTATTGCTAAACCTCAGTCTCTAACCAGATCCTGAATCCTAGCTTTGATATCCACAAATAGATGTAGTGACCTCTAATTTGTTGCAATATGGAACAACAGTTCTGTTTTTTTTTTTTATAAGGCATTTGGCTAATACTGTCCTGAATTACTTTCAATTCTATAAATAAATTCATTTGTTTCTATTTCTTTCCTAAGTTCTAAAACTTTCAAGCTACTCCATTCAGTACTGTAGGAACTGAAAGAGATGGATAGGGTGAGGAAGTTAAATACACATCAGCTCAGAACATGCAATGCACATATTTCTCAGAATAGCACGTTACAAAGAGACTTGTGATTACTACGAGCTCCTCTGTAGAAGTTGTATAGCACTTAGAAGCTATAAAGTGTTAATTAATCCTGCCAACTCCCTTGTGATATATGTATTCTCTATTTTACAGCTGGCAACACTTACGCTGATAAAAATCCACTAGACCACACTGGCTCACTCTGAAAAATAATGCAATTTAAAAGAATGTAATAATGTAATCTAAAATGAAACTGGCTAGTTTCTACTAAGGTACACTGATAGCATATCTGAGCTGGGCAAGTTCTTATCAAGATTATTGTCATGATGCCATTTCTTACTATCAGTACCAGAAAGATAATTACATGATAAAGTGCAACAGTTCTCTTTGGGGACTAGCTTTTGGACAGAATATTTAGTTTCAAATTGCTGGATTCTATATTGGAGGTCACATCAAATGGCATGTAACAATAAAATGTATGCATGTTATTTCTGATAAGTACAGGACAAAAAAAAAACAAAAAAAACCTTACCATTAGAGGGAAGAGCAGCAGCTTAATCATCTTTCTTAAACTTGCCATTAATGTAGGGAACATAGTCAAGGATCAGTCTCCAGTCTGTCGCCCACACCAATCCCACAGCGCCTACGGTGCCCCATGTGGTCAATGTGGGGGTCCTGTAGAACACAGACACAACCACGCCTCTTCTACATATCTAAATGTTTGTCAGCTTCTTTAGCAATAAGCACTTGCCAAAGCTGTTTACTCAAGAAGGAATCTTAGCTGCAATCTTGAAGAGAAAGTCACACAGTTAGACCCAAGTCTACCTGCATCTTGGCAGGGGGGTAGACAGATAACCCTTGCGGTCCCTTCTAACCCTATGATTCTCCCTCAGGGTTACGCTTAACCTGATGCTAGAAAATTAGAAATAGTGCCCTTATCTGTGTATCATTTCAGCTTCCCCCCCCACACACACACTATTTACAGTCCACTCAGCTTGGTTTATTTCTGCTGGCCCATACTTATCTGTATGCAGTGGTGTTGTAGCCATGTCAGTCCCAGAATGTTAGACAGACAAAGCTGTCTCTCTCACCAACAGAAGTTGGTCCAATAAAAGATATTATCTCACCCACCTTGTCATGCTTATTTGTAGTCAGTTTCTGGTTCTCCTACACTAGCCCAGCACTGCAGGGTTTGGGTTGGAAACATTGTACAGGAATATCTAAATCCCTGCATCTTGCTAGAGATGATCAAGCCAGAAAACAGTCTGGGCCAAATTTATTTCAACATGGTTAGACGTTCATAGATTCTAAGGCTAGATGATACTACCGTGATCATCTAGTCTAACCTCCTACATAACACGGAACTTCCTCAAAATAATTTCTGTTTGAAATGTGTTGTACCTTAGGCAGAGAGAAAGCTAGGGTTAGGAAACTATGTTTTAGCCTATTTAATGCACAGTTTGGCTCACTCAATGTTAGCTGGGTAGCATATTTAGAATTGGAGCCAGGACTTATATTAGCTGAACTAAAGGAAGTAGAGTTGTTTCACAATAGGACACTGACAATAGCAAAATTGCCTGTAATTTTCCCCTCACTTTAAATTAGCAGCTCTGACCACATTCTAGAACAGGGGTGGGCCAGATCTGGCCCGTCTAACATTTCTGTCCAGCCTGCCAGCTTTTTGGCTGCCCCCTCACGATCTCTGGGCCACTAAAAGTCCACCGGTGCAGAGGGCGCTCAGGCAGGTAGCCTGCCTGCCATGGCCCCACTCCGCTCCCGGAACCGGCCAGCTCTGCGTGCCCCACGTAGGGGGGAGGGAGGCGTCTCTGTGCGCTGCCCCCACTCCCAGCACCGGAAACCAATGGGAGCTGCGGGGACAGTGCTTGCGGGCGCAGGCAGCTCATGGAGACCCACTGCCCCCCTGCCAAGAGGCACGCAGAGACATGCCCTGTGGTAAGCACCTACCAGCCAGAGTGTGCACCTTGCACCCTCATCCCATGCTCCAGCCCAGAGCCTCCTCCTGCACCAAACTCTCTCCCAGAGCCCATTAATATGGCAGAAACGTGCAGCCCGTGACAACTTACCAACATTTGTGGGGTGGCCCCCCCTGCAAAAGTTATTGCCCACCCCTGTGCTAGAAGTTAAATTAAGAAACAGCATCAGGTGTATCAAGTACTTTAAATTAGCAGGCTACCCAATCTGCCCATCAGTCTTTGCCAGCAGACACCAAGATGGCGGAGTTTGAGAGTCATGACTCGACCTCACTTATCAGCGCTTCCTGTCATCTCCGGGGAACGCTGCATCCCTGGTGTATATATATATATATTTATATATATGTTTAGCACATCCAGTTTAGATTTTCTCTTTTATCTCAACCTCTCCCCGGGTCGCTGCCCAATGACCAGCCGGGCTCTAACCGCTTCTCCTGGTCTTTCACCTCCGCTCTCTGCCCCGAGAAGCGAGCGCGGGCTGGTCACACCCGCTCTGCCCCGGACCCGCCACCCCGCAGCCGCGAGACGGGGAGGGGGATGGGGAGGGGCCTGGGGGACTCGTGCCCAGCCCCCCGCAGCGGCTCCAGGCAGGGCCCCAGGGAAGTGACAGGGCCCGGGCCCGGCGGGGGTCCCCGGGGGAGGGGGGGGCTCACCAGTTCCGGAGCAGCTGGGCGTAGCGGGGCCCCATGAGCCTGTTCAGCATCCTGCTCCCAGCCCAGCCTCGCCCGCCGGCCTCAAAGTCACCCCGTCTACGCATGCGCCCGCGACGTGGCCCCACGCAGGACCCGCCCTGCCTGCCTTGCGGCTGCCTGAACGTCTGGGCCCTGCGCCGCAGAGCCGTGAAGGACCCCGCCCACCCCCGGCTGGGCAGGGCCGCCCTTGACGCTGCCTGATCAGAAATAACAACAAGGAGTCTGGTGGCACCTCACAGACTAACCCATTTATTTGGGCATAAGCTTTCGTGGGTAAAAACCTCACTTCTTCAGATGCAGGCCCCCTCCCTCCTGTGAGCAACGGGGTCAGGCTGGCTCCCTGCTCCCCCATGCCATTCAGCACCTGGCCTGGAAAGGGGCCGAAAAGAATAAAAAAACCCTGGAGCTGCCCCCCCACCAGCCTGGAAGGGGAGGAGGGGATGCCACTGCAGCCCCCCAGGCCTGGGAGAGCAGGGGTGAAGAATCCTAGGAGGAGCAGAGTTGAGGCTGGAGGCTGAACTGATGGGGGACTCATGTTGGAATTTGGGGGTGGTGGTGATGAATAGGGTTGACGTGAAGGTTGGGGACAGAATTCATTACTGGGCAGATGTGGGGGTGAGAGCTCCTGCAGCAGGGGCCAAAATCACCCGCCCACTGTATTTGCCAGAGGGGGCAGCGCTGATTGTCCCACACACTGGGGATGGGCAGGGGGAGTTCAGCAACCAATATAGTCTTTTTTTAAAAAATCCTGAAATTAAGCTATTTGGGGTTTGGCTCATGAGTTTTGATCTCCTGAGGTTGGCTGTATTGCTCTCCAAATAACCAGAGTGCGGCCACTTCTCCCACATCGCATCAATTGATCGGACATGCCAACCCCAATAACCTTGGGCCCATTAGAATCACATCCAGCATCACTGTCTCTGATTAGGTGAATCCCCACTCCTGTTAACTAAACCCTCCTCCCCAAACTGATGTCATCTCCCCTCACGTGGGGCCAAAGTCACTTTCCCAATCGCCACCCTGATTATCCAAACCCATTGCCTATGCCCTCTTCTCTGAACTGCAGTCACATCTCCTCCCCTTCCCTTCCTACTGCCATGGCTACACCCTGTTAGCCCTGTTCCCTCTCAGGTACCACCCTCAGGACTTGCTGTTATGAAAATTCCCTCATGGCCATATCCCACCCCAGGCAAATCCCTTTCTCTGGGTAGCTCATTCAGTCAACCAGACATAATTTAACCAAATCTCCCTTTTTTGGGGGGAGGGGGAGAGTAGAAAATTGGCAACATGTGACCTCCAGAAGAAGAAAGAGGAGAACCCATGTACCCCAATGCAGCTAGAGGTAGAAAACTCATTTCAGGCTCTCTGCCCAGGTACTACAGCCGCAAATAGTTTGGAAGAGTCATCTGAGGGAAGGGATCAGAAGGGGACCCCATCGACCGGAAGGTATGGGATGCATTGTCCTAAGGATGGGGGTTCCATGACCACCACTTCCAAGAAGAGGAGACGGGTGGTGGCGGTCGAGGATTCCCTCCTAAGGGGGATGGAGTCATCCATCTGCAGTCCAGACCGGGAAACTCAAGAAGTGTGCTGCTTGCCTGGAGCTATAATTCAGGATGTGATGGAGTGTCTGCCGAGACTGATCAAGCCCTCAGACTGCTACCCCTTCCTACTTCTCCACATGGGCACCAATGATGCTACCAAGAATGACCTTGAGCAGGTACTGCTCTGGGAAGAAGGATAAAGGAGTTTGAGACGCAAGTCATGTTCTCATCCATCCTCCTTGTTGAAGGAAAAGGCCCAGGTAGGGACCATCGAATTGTGGAATTAAATGCGTGGTTGCTCAGGTGGTGTCGGAGAGAGTGCTTTGGATTCTTTGACCATGGCATGTTGTTTCAGAAAGGATTGCGAGGAAGAGATGGGATCCACCTAACGAAGAGGGGGAAGAGCATCTTTGTAGGCAAGCTTGCTAACCTAGTGAGTAGGGCTTTAAACTAGGTTCGCAGGGGGATGGAGACCTAAGCCCTGAGGTAAGTGGGATACCGGGAGGAAGCACAAGGAGGAGAGTGCAATAGGGGAGGCCGCCTGATTCATACTGAGAAAGTAGGGCAATCAGCTAGCTATCTTAGGTACCTGTACATGAACGCAAGAAGCCTGGGGAACAAGCAGGAAGAATTGGAAGTCCTGGCACAGTCAAGGAACTATGATGTGATTGGAATAACAGACTTGGTAGGGGAACTCACATGACTGGAGTATTGTCATGGATGGTATAAATTGTTCAGGAAGGACAGGCGGGGGAGAAAAGGTGAAGAAGTTGCACTGTATGTAAGAGAACAGTATGATTGCTCAGAGCTCCAGTATGAAACTGGAGAAAAGCTTGTTGAGTGTCTTTGGGTTAAGTTTAGAGTTGAGAGCAACAAGGGTGATGTCGTGGTGGGCGTCTCCTGTAGACCATCAGACCAGGAGGATGAGGTAGACGAGACTTTCTTTGGACAATTAACAGAAGTTTCCAGATTACAGGCCCTGGTTCTCATGGGGGACTTCAATCACCCTGACATCTGCTGGGAGAGCAATACAGCAGTGCACAGACAATCCAGGAAGTTTTTGGAGTGTGTTGGGGACAACTTCCTGGTGCAGGTGCTGGAAGAACCAACTAGGGGCCATGATCTTCTTGTCCTGCTGCTCACAAACAGGGAAGAATTGGTAGGGGACATAGAAGTGGATGGCAACCTGGGCAGCAGGGACCATGAGATGCTCGAGTTCAGGATCCTGACGAAAGGAAGAAAGGAGACCAGCAGAATACAGACCCTGGATTTCAGAAAACCAGACTTTGACTCCGTCATGGAACTGATGGGCAGGATCCCCTGGGAGGCTAATATGAGGGAGAAAGGAGTCCAGGAGAGCTGGCTGTATTTTAAAGAAGACTTATTGAGGGTGCAGGAACAAACCATCCTGATGTGTAGAAAAAATAGCAAATATGGCAGGAGACCAGCTGGGCTTAACAGAGAAATCTTCGGTGAGCTTAAACTCAAAAAGGAAGCTTACAAGAAGTGGAAATTTGGTCAGATGACTAGGGAGGAGTATAAAAATATTGCTTGAGCATGCAGGCGTGTAATCAGGAAGGCCAAAGCACAATTGGAATTGCAGCTAGCAAGGAATGTGAAGGGTAACAAGAAGGGTTTCAACAGGTATGTTAGCAACAAGAAGGTGGTCAGGGAAAGTGTGGGACCCTTACTGAATGGGGGAGGCAACCTAGTGACAGATGACGTGGAAAAAGCTGAAGTACCCAATGCTTTTTTTGCCTCGGTCTTCACAGACAAGGTCAGCTTCGAGACTATTGCACTGGGCAGCACAGCATGGGGAGGAGGTGAGCAGCCCTCAGGGGTGAAAGAACAGGTTAAGGCAGGGGTGGGCAAACTTTTTGGTTTGAGGGCCACATTGGAGAATAGAAATTGTATGGCGGGCCATGAATGCTCAAAAAATTGGGGTTGGGGTGATGACATGTCCCTTCTCTGGCTCCTATCCGTGGAGCGGCCCCCGACCCTGCCAGAGCGGGGCCATGCGGCTGCTTCCAGGAGCTGCATGGTGCGTCTCCTGACCCTGCGCCCCAGCTGGAGCATGGCCGAGCTGTGTGGTGTGGCCCTCGACCTGGAGCGGGGCCAAGGGGCATGGTGCAGTCCCCACCTGGTGCGGGGCCGAGTCGCATGATGCGGCCCTCGACCCGGTGTCCCGTGTGGAGCGGGGCCGAGCTGCGTGGCACAGCCCCCGACCCGGTGCCCCGGCTGGAGCGCCGGAGCAGGGCAAGCCCCAGACCCCTCTCCCCAGCAGGAGCTCACGGCCCGGCTTAAAACATCTCACGGGCCAGATTCAGCCCACGGTCCATAGTTTGCCCACCTCTGGGTTAAGGACTATTTAGAAAAGCTGGACATGCACGAGTTCATGGGGCCGGATGCAATGCATCCGAGGGTGCTGAGGGAGTTGGCTGATGTGATTTCAGAGCCATTGGCCGTTATCTTTGAAAACTCATGGTGATCAGGGGAGGTTTTGGACAATTGGAAAAAGGCAAATATAGTGCCCATATTTTAAAAAGGGAAGAAAGAGAACCTGGGGAACTACAGACCGGTCAGCCTCATGTCAGTCCCTGGCAAAATCATGGAGCAAGTCCTCAAGGAATCCATTTTGAAGCACTTGGAGGAGAGGAAGGTGATCAGGAACAGTCAACATGGATTCACCAAGGGCAAGTCATGCCTGACCAACCTGATTGCCTTCTACGATGAGCTAACTGGCTCTGTGGATATGGGGAATGCGGTGACTGTGATATACCTTGACTTTAGCAAAGCTTTTGATACGGTCTCCCACAGTATTCTTGCCAGCAAGTTAAAGAAGTATGGATTGGATGAATGGACTATAAGGTGGATAGAAAGCTGGCTGGATTGTCGGGCTCAACGGGTAGCAATCAATGGCTCGATGTCTAGTTGGCAGCTGGTATTAAGCGGAGTGCCCCAGGGGTTGGTTATGGGGCCGGTTTTGTTCAACATCTTTATTAATGATCTGGATAATGGGATGAATTGCACCCTCAGCAAGTTCACAGATGACATTAAGCTGGGGGGAGAGGTAGATACGCTGGAGAGTAGGGATAGGGTCCAGATGACCTAGACAAACTGGAGGATTGGGCCAAAAACAATCTGATGAGGTTCAACAAGGACAAGTGCAGAGTCCTGCACTTAGGACGGAAGAATCCCATGCACCGCTACAGGCTGGGGACTGACTGGCTAAGCAGTAGTTCTGCAGAAAAGGACCTGGGAATTACAGTGGACAAGAAGCTGGATATGAGTTATCAGTGTGTCCTTGTTGATGAGAAGGCCAATGGCATATTGGGCTGTATTAGTAGGAGCATTGCCAGCAGATTGAGGGAAGTGATTATTCCCCTCTATTCGGCACTGGTGCGGCCACACGTGGATTATTGCGCCCAGTTTTGGTCCCCCCACTACAGAAGGGATGTGGACAAATTGGAGAGAGTCCAGTGGAGGGCAATGAAAATGATTAGGGGCTGAGCACATGACTTATGAGGAGAGGCTGAGGGAACTGGGGTTATTTAGTCTGCAGAAGAGAAGAGAGGTGGGATTTGATACCAGCCTTCAACTACCTGAAGGGGGGGGTTCCAAAGAGGATGGAGCACGGCTGTTCTCAGTGGTAGCAGATGACAGAACAAGGAGCAATGGTCTCAAGTTGCAGTGGGGGAGGTCTAGGTTGGATATTAGGAAACACTATTTCACTAGGAGGGTGGTGAAGCACTGGAATGGGTTCCCTAGGGAGGTGGTGGAATCGCCTTCCTTAGGAGTTTTTAAGGCCTGGCTTGACAAAGCCCTGGCTGGGATGATTTAGTTGGGGTTGGTCCTGCTTTGAGCAGGGGGTGGGACTAGGTTACCTCCTGAGGTCCTTTCCAGCCCTGATATTCTATGATTCTATTGCTGTCCATCATGTGACACAGCCAACCAAGGGCAGGTTTTTACTGCTGGTGAAACTAAACTAAATCATTTCTAGTCATCGACCAAGGAATCTACAAGTCCCACCAAATAAAACAACTGGATGTATTTAGATTGTGCACAAAGCACATTAGTAAATGTCCATGTGTAACCCACTCTGGGTGGCGCTCTGTCCCCGTCGAATGGTAGCTGGGCCATATGTAAGGGGCAATAAGCCTGCTGCAGAGTTGGCTAACAGAGCTAGGACCTTCAGCTCAGGCCGGAGAGGCTCGCTCTTTAAGGGTATGTCTACACTACGGGATTAATTTGAATTTGGGAAACAGATTGTATAAAGTCGAATGTACGCGGCCACACTAAGCACATTAATTCGGTGGTGTGCGTCCATGTTCCGGGGCTAGCGTCGATTTCTGGAGCATTGCACTGTGGGTAGCTATCCCATAGCTATCCCATAGTTCCCGCAGTCTCCCCCACCCATTGGAATTCTGGGTTGAGATCCCAGTGCCTGATGGGACAAAAAACATTGTCGCAAGTGGTTCTGGGTACAGCCTCACCCCTCCCTCCTTCCCTGCATGAAAGCAACGGACGGCAGACAACCATTTTGCGCCTTTTTTCCTGGGTGAACACTGCAGACTCCATACCATGGCAAGCATGGAGCCCGCTCAGCTCAAGACAGCAGTCATGAACATTGTAAACACCTCACGCGTTCTCATGGAGTTTATGCTGAGCCAGGACCAGAAAAACGAGGCGAGAAGGCAGCAGCGGCGGCAGTGCAGCGACAAGCGTGATGAGGACATGGACATGAACATGGACACGGACACAGAATTCTGTCAAACCACGGGCCCTGGTGCTTTGGAGATCATGTTGTTAATGGGGCAGGTTCTATCCATGGAACGCCGATTCTGGGCAAGGGAAACAAGCACAGACTGGTGGGACTGCATAGTGTTGCAGGTGTGGAATGATTCCCAGTGGCTGCGGAACTTTCGCATGCGTAAGGGCACTTTCATGGAACTTTGTGACTTGCTGTTCCCTGCCCTGAAACACCAGAATACCAAGATGAGAGCAGCCCTCACAGTTGAGAAGCGAGTGGCGATAGCCCTGTGGAATCTTGCAACGCCAGACAGCTACCGGTCAGTCGGGAATCAATTTGGAGTGGGCAAATCTACTGTGGGGGCTGCTGTGATGCAAGTAGCCAAAGCAATCACTCAAGTGCTGCTATGAAAGGTAGTGACTCTGGGAAATGTGCAGGTCATAGTGGATGGCTTTGCTGCAATAGGATTCCCTAACTGTGGTGGGGCGATAGATGGAACCCATATCCCTATCTTGGCATTGGAGCAAAAGGGTACCCAGTATATAAACCGCAAGGGGTACTTTTCAATGGTGCTGCAAGCACTTGTGGATCACAAGGGACATTTCACCAACCTCAACGTGGGCTGGCCGGGAAGGGTTCATGATGCTCGCGTCTTCAGGAACACTACTCTGTTTAAAGGGCTGCAGCAAGGGACTTACTTTCCAGACCAGAAAATAACTGTTGGGGATGTTGAAATGCCAATAGTTATTCTTGGGGACCCAGCCTACCCCTTAATGCCATGGCTCATGAAGCCATACACAGGCAGCCTGGACAGGAGTCAGGAGCTGTTCTACTACAGGCTGAGCAAGTGCAGAATGGTGGTAGAATGTGCATTTGGCCGCTTAAAAGGTCGCTGGCGATCGTTACTGACTCGCTCAGACCTCAGCCAAACCAATCTCCCCATTGTTATTTCTGCTTGCGGTGTGCTCCACAGTCTCTGTGAAAGTACGGGGGAGACCTTTATGGCGGGGTGGGAGGCTGAGGCAAATCGCCTGGCTACTGATTACGCGCAGCCAGACACCAGGGCGATAGAAGAGCACACCAGGAAGCGCTGTGCATCAGAGAAGCTTTGAAAACCAGTTTCATGACTTACCAGGCTACAGTGTGAAATATCTGTTTGTTTCTCCTTCATGAAAACCCGCCCCCTTTATTGACTCATTCTCTGTAAGGAACCCATCCTCCCCCTTTCCCCAGCTTGCTTTCAAACCAAATAAAGTCACTATCGTTTAAAAATAATTTAGTCTTTATTAATAATTATAAAAAGAGGGAGGGAACCCGGGTGGGGTTTGGGAGGAGGATCGGTGGGAAGGAAAAGGCCACTAAAAAAAGTTTAAAAAAATGACAGCCTTTTGCTTGGGCTGTCCACTGGGGTGGAATGGGAAGGTGTACCGAGCCCCCCCCCCCCCCCGCGTTCTTACACGTCTGGGTGAGGAGGCTATGGAACATGGGGAGGGGGGTTATACAGGGGCTGTAGTGCCAGTCTGTTATCCTGCTGCCATTCCTGAAGCTCCACCAGACGCCGGAGCATGTCTGTTTGCTCACGCAGCAGCCCCAGCATTGCATCCTGCCTCCTCTGATCTTCCTGCCGCTACCTCTCATCTCGCGCGTCTCGCCTCGCCTCTCCTCTCCTGTCCTCACGTTGGTCCCTCCTGTCCTCATGTTGGTCCCTCCTGTCCTCATGTTCACTGGCTTCTTTCCTATACTTTGAAACCGTGTCCTTCCACTCATTCAGATGAGCTCTGTCACTGTGGGTGGATTCCATGATTTCTGCGAACATCTCGTCTCGCGTCTTCTTTTTCCGACGCCTTATCTGTGATAGCCTTCGGGATGGAGGTGGGAGGCTTGAAGAATTTGCAGCTGCTAGAGGGAGGGGAAAAAAAGAGAGAATTTTTTAAAGAGATACATTTTGCAGAACAATGCTTATACTCTTTCACGGTGACCAACACTATTCACATTACATAGCACATGTGATTTCTGTGCAAGGTCGCACTTTGCCTCTTAATATTGAGTGCCTGTGGCTTTGCTGCTAGAGATCACAGACGCAGGTCCGGGCAACAGAATTCGGCTTGCATGCGGCCATGGTAAGCCATTGTCTTTCGGCTTCTGCGCCCTCCTTTCCCACATACCAAGCAAAGCCCGTTGAGTGCTGCGGTTTTCCTGTTAACATTCAGCAGCAGAAAACAAACTAACCCCCCCCATCCAATTCTCTGGATGATCGCTTTATCCCTCCCCCCACTGCGTGGCTGGTATCAGGGAAGATCCCTGCAGGAACCAAACTAACACCCCCCACCCCGCCATGAATTCTCTGGGATGATCGCTTTACCCCTCCCCCCACCACGTGGCTGGTATCAGGGAAGATCCCTGCTAGCCAAACGCGAAAAGCTCTGGGCCAATTCCGCCCCGCCCCCGCCGCGCTTGGCTAACTGCAGGGAAGGATTTCTTTTCAGCCACGGGCAAACAGCCCAGTAGGAACTGCCACCTCTGTCCCCTTAATTAAATTCCCGTATTTCAACCAGGTTACCATGAGCGATATCACTCTCCTGAGGATTACACAGCAAGATAAAGAACGGATGTTGCTTGAATGCCAGCAAACACCGGGACCATACGCTGCCAGGCTTTGTCATGCAATGATACCAGATTACTTGCAGCAAGCATGGCACGGTCAAGTGTCCTACCATGGAGGACGGAATAAGGCTGCACTGCCCAGAAACCTTGTGGCAAGGCTTTTGGAGTACCTCCAGGAGAGCTTCATGGAGATGTCCCTGGAGGATTTCTGCTCCATCCCCAGACACGTTAACAGACTTTTCCAGTAGCTGTACTGGCTGCGAATGCATCCCAAGTCCTCAGGGCAAAGTAATCATTAAAAACCCTTGCTTTTAAAACAAGTTTTGTATTTTAAAAGGTAAACTCACCTGAGGTCCCTTCCATGGGGTCGTGGTCTTGGATACTGGGTTGGGAGGTACTTCAGTCAGGCTGAGAAAAAGATCTTGGCTGTTGGGGAGAACGGAGTGCTGGGTGCTCTCTGCAAGCTCGTCCTCCTCCCCCTCCTCCTCCTCTTCCCCGTCCGCAGAATCCTCAGGTGTGGCTGATGAGATTACCCCCGCCTCGGAATCCATGGTCAGAGGTGGGGTAGTGGTGGCAGCCCCCCCTAGAACTGCATGCAGCTCGGCGTAGAAGCGGCATGTCCGCGGCTCTGACCCGGAGCGACCGTTTGCCTCCTTTGTTTTTTGATAGGCTTGTCTGAGCTCCTTGACTTTCACGCGGCACTGCTCTGAGTCCCTATTGTGGCCTCTCTCCATCATGCCTTTGGAGATTTTTTCAAAAGTTTTGGCATTTCGTCTTTTTGAACGAAGTTCTGCTAGCACTGAATCCTCTCCCCCTATAGCGATCAGATCCAGTACCTCCCGTACGGTCCATGCTGGTGCTCTTTTTCGATTATCGGCCTGCATGGTTACCTGTGCTGATGAGCTATCTGTGGTCACCTGTGCTCTCCACGCTGGGCAAACAGGAAATGAAATTCAAATGTTCGCGGGGCTTTTCCTGTCTACCTGGCCAGTGCATCCGAGTTCAGATTGCTGTCCAGAGCGGTCACAATGGTGCACTGTGGGATAGCTCCCGGAGGCCAATACCATCGAATTGCGGCCACATTAACCCTAATTCAAAATGATAAAATCGATTTTGGCGCTACTCCGCTCATCGGGGTGGAGTACAGAAATCGATTTAAAGAGCCCTTTATTTCAAATTAAATGGCTTCGTTGTGTGGATGGGTGCAGGGTTAATTCGATTTAACGCTGCTAAATCCGAATTAAAGTTGTAGTGTAGACCAGGCCTAACAGTCAGATTCAATCACCCCTACTGGTGACCTACTCAGGGTGTTGAGTTGTGTTACATACGCAACACAGAATCATAGAAACTTAGGGCTGGAAAGTCATCAAGTCCAGCCCCCTACACTGAGGCAAGACCAAGTAAACCTAGACCATCCCTGACAGTTGTGTCTCCAATCTATTCTTAAAAACCTTCAATGATGGGATTCCACAACCTCCCTTGGAAGCCCGTTCCAGAGTTTAACGACCCTCCTTTGGTGCACATTAAACCCATTACTGTTTGTCTCCCCGCCAGTGAACATGGAGAACAACTGATCACAGGCCTCTTGATAACACCCCTTAACATACCTGAAGACCGTGATCAGGTTGCCCCCTCTATCTTTTTTTCTCAAGACTACATATGCCTTTTTTTAGCCTTTCCTCACAGGTCAGGTTTTCTAAACCTTTAATTATTTTTGTTGCTCTCCTCTGGAGGAGGTGAGGCCAAGCCATGCTGCCCCCAACACCAACCAGCAGGGCTGGCCCAGCCCTGAGGGGGGAGCACACACTGTCCCTCTCCTAGGGGCAGCAGCTGCACTCTGGACTAGCTCCTGGCAGCGTTGTTCCTCCCATAGGCACAATGCCCCCTGCACTTCCCGTAGGGAGGCGTGGCCGTGGCCCCATACCAGGGGCAGTTCCTACGAGGCAGCCTCTGGCGCTGAACTTGAGATTCACCCAAAACAATGGGATGGGCCTGATCCCACTGACGACAATGGAGCCGGCCAGAGCCTGAAGAACTGACTTGTCTTCTCTTCCTGCGGCCTGGTCCACATGCCACTTTTGACCCAATGTAACGGTTTGGTTCTGGGTGTGATGTTTAGCAAAATAGTTAGATCAGCACAACCCCCCCAGTGGGGGCAGTTACACTGGTATAGTGGTGCCTCATACCCAGATAGCTTATTTCCCTTCCATTATAGGAATAAGCTATACTGGTATAGGCACCACCAACTTTATACTGGTATAATTGCATCCACAATGCATGGCGCTCCACTGCTTTAAGCTATACCAGTACAGTGAAAGCAGTAAACCTTGCGTGTGCAAACAAGGCTTCAGAATATACACATGTGCTCGTCCTATTAGAAACTGCATATGTGTGAGAGAGAGAAACGACCAAAGGTTTGGAGCCAAGAGTTAGATGCTTCTCTGAAATAAAGAAGGGGAGAAAAATATATTCATAGAGAGTTTATTCGATTGTCACAAAGAAGTGGTGAATACATTCTACTGACTCGGTGGAACTAGCTAAATAGTAGGACAAATTATTTGCAAGTGATTTATTCAAAATTGAAAAAAATTGTCAGATACATTATTTGTTGCAAATCATTAGCTCACATATTTAGTCACCAGGACACACACAACTGTTGTGTTGGCTCTTAAAGCCAATACTGGCGAAGCCCCATGGATTTATAAGGCGTATTCATTGGGGGTCGTCGTCTTCTCGATATTTTATAAGCAAGCAGAAGGAGAAAAGCATGTTATTGAAATTTGTAAACTTCTGTAGGTTTATTTTCTTGCCACATTCCATGGCTCTCCACGATCCAGGTGCAATGCAAAGGGGTGTTACACTGAGCGATCTGTTCACCCCTTTTCACCTTTATAGAATGGGTTGATATATTTACCATGCCCGCTACATTACCGATGGATTTGTAGGAGGATAACTTCTTGGGGTTCACTTTATTAATAGTTTTTGTTTTTCCTGGATCAACTGCAACCCCTGAGTTGAAGTAGCTGTCTCTCACGTGGCTTAGAATTCTTTCAGGACTCAGCACTTGGGCTAGCAGACCTTCATGAACCACAACACTGATGACTTCTTCGGTTTTGTTGGTAACTTTAATGATGTAGCTGGATTTATCAGATACAAAACTGGATCAGAAAGGAAATGATTAGTGTGTCAGTCTTGCCCATGGGAAGAGCACTTCGAAAGCTTCAGATTCATTAACGAAGTTTTCATGCACACGCTAACCCCTGTTCCCCCCGCACCTTACAACTCTCCAGAGAAAGCACCAAATATAGACAAAATAGCAGTGGACCAAAACTGGGACCTCGTATATGAACACATCTCCTGGCCTCAGGGTGAGGGACTCAGATCAGAAGGGGATCTAGAACTGAACCACCCTGATGTTTGAGTGTGGCCTTGCAAAAACAAGGTAACTATATTATGTGGCACCAGAACCCGACCCTTCCATCCCATCCCCTGGTTTGCCCATAATAAGGATGGGAAAACACCCCCAGGTCCCGTAGTTTAGATAAAATTGAAGCAAGGTCCTAACAGTCTCCTGGGTTGGGGGTTTATTACACCAAACGAAAGCTTAATGGACCAAGATTTGCAAAACCAAACCAGCCTCTTTGGTCCAGATACACAGGTTAGGGGTCTGGCCAAGATTTACATGCGATTGTGAAGGACTGAGTGAAGACCGTTCCTTCCCTCCTTTCTGTACTGTTCCATCTTGGGAGAACAAATAAGACACTCAATATATTAGAAGATTTTCCAGGGCACCAATGGTAGTTAGGCACCTAACTGCCAGTGAAAGTCTATGGGAATTCTTATGGGAATTGGGAACCTAACAGCCTTTGAAAAAAATCTCCTTTGAAGTCCTTCACAAATAAGTAAGTAAAACAAAATGGACCAAGATTTTCAAAACCAGAAGCCACAATGAGGCACCTAATAAATGGCCTGATGTTCAGAAGGATTTACCCACCGCATATGGCTTCACGGGATGGAATTTTTAAAAAAGCAAAGGAAATTACATATGGAAAGTATGTAGGGATTTAGAGGGACTTTATTCAGGTTGCCAAGTCACACCCACAGAAGTTAGAAAATGGCAGAATGAGGTTGCTTGTGCAACCTTAATTCATCCCCTCGTGCATATGCATCATGGCAGCCTTTAGTGATGTGATTACCATTTATCCACAGCACTAGAGCTTCGTTCACTGCACAGAACAGACAGTGAATGAGGCAGAAATTGTAAAGAAAGGAAGGGTGTTAAGGCATTTGACTAGAACCCAGGGAGCTGGGTTCTGTCCCTAACTCTGTCTCAGACTTCCTTTGTGATGATGGGAAAGGCTGTATCAGAATGCACATGCAAAAAGGGGGCCAAATTCAGATTGAAGAGGCAATAATAATTCTGGCATTTTCTGACTTGGAACCTTAATGTCGGATTTTGTGTATAATTCGTGATTATGAATGGATTTTTTAAAATTATGTACAGTCATGTTACCAGCATCGCCAACTCTCACAATTTGATTGCAAATCTCACAATATTTGGTACTTGTCTGAAAGCCCCAGCTCTTGGAATCATGTGATTACATGAGAATCTCAGCTTTCATTTTGTTTTTAAAGCAGGTTTCTAGCTCTTATGGTTGCAGAGAAATACTTGAAAACATGAACCGAGTGAGACCTAAGGGCTGAGAGACCAAATGACAAAGAAAAAGAACACAACATTTCATTTTCATCCTGATTGTTATGCCAGTTGCATGATTTCATGGGGCCTGACTGGTGGTTTTTGAAGATTTGAGGTTGGGGATTCTGGGTTACTGTGATATAATCTGAAGGAGAAAAATCAACTTACCCAAATGGTTTGCATATTGACTGGTTATCTTCCCGGTAGATTTTGTCATCATCCACAATCCAGGTGCAATGCAGAGGAGTTTGACACACAGCCAGCCACTCATCATCCTCTCTTGTCACCTTAATATAGTACCACTCTGCTCCGGTCAACCCAACTCCATAGGTGAAGATTTTCAAGATACCAACTTCGTTTACAACTGACTTTTCCCCTGGTGAAACTCTCAGCTCCTCCTTAGTGAAGAATGACTTGAGGAGGTCGTAGGTAGGCACGACCAGAGACTCACTCAACGATCGTAATACCGGATTGGTACTAACAACAACGGTGACACATCCCTTACTGTTGTTGGCAACTTGAATGATGTAGCTTGACATTTTAGATGCTAAACTGGAGCAGAAAAGAAAATCATTATCATGTCAGTCCTGGTGCCCCCAAACCCTTGATTTTGATGAAGCCAAGAAGTTTTCTGGATTTCAAATAAAACTGTTTCTTATGATTAACCATGGGAACAAGCTACCAAGGGAAGCGGTAGATTCTCCATCTCTTGATGTCTTCAAATCCACACTGGCCACCTTTCTGGAAGCTGCTTCAGCCAAACAAGTTATTGGGTTCAACAGAGGGGTAACTGGGTGGGATGTAATGGCCTGCGCAATACAGGTGTCAGACTAGATGATCTAATGGTCTCTCTTGGCCTTAAAATCTATGAATCTCTGACTGATCTCACATGAAGGAAATGCTTGTGAGCACTTCCCCCTCTGGAAACGTATTAGGTTTAATGTCCATTCTCATTGCATAATGAGGGGTGGAGTCGACTTTGGACCTCGATGGCATCCTAGCTTGTCTGGGAAATGGCTTGGCTTTCTGCCAGCTCTGAGTCGTAAGCCAGGCTGGCTTGTGAACAAATACAACTAGAACCCAGTGCTACAAATCCAGCCTGGAGCCACTTTCTGGAAGATACACCGAGAATCGCTGGGTGACGTTCTCTGCCCTGTGCTACGCAGAAGATCACAGATGATCTAATGGTCCCTCCTGGCCTTACAGTCGATGAGAAGTGACCGTTAGGTGTCGCGAGACGGGCAGAGCTCAGACGACAGGCGGCCAGCATTGCATCTGAGCAATGGGTGAAGGCCAGATCCTGGCGCTCTGACACTCGCGTAATCCCCTTGAGTCAAGTGGCATGTAAGTGATGTCTGAGGGGTGATGCCTGGGAGGAAGGAGGTCAGGCCTGGCTGCATGTCGGTGCAGGACGAGGTTTAGCGCTGATCCCGCTAACACTTACTCACCTGAGCAGCCCCATTTAAATCCCACTTAACCAAGTACAGGGTTCGAGGGTCTGAACCAACAGACCCAAACCTGATTCTGACTTGACTTCTGACTTCACAGCTGTATACTCAGACCTGCCCCGGGCCCTGCCTGGCACGCGACACTCCTGCATTTGGCAGCGTGGTCACACCCGCCTGCACTTCTGATACCAAGTCCGGCTGAGGCCGAGCGAGAGGGCTCTGTCCCGGAGACACATTGCGGGTTAGAGGGAGGTGCAGCAGCCTGCAAGGCTACGAGTTCGAGTCTGGGCTCTTCCCATATCCTCTATGAATACTTCTGGGCCATTCACAGCCCTTCGTGCTCACCCAGCCCACCGTCCCCTGCCCACCGTACAGGATACTGAGTGGGGACACAGGTCACTGTGCGCAGCTAGGAACAGAACCCAGGTCTCTAATAGGACAGCCCAAAGCTCATCTCCTGCACCACTCTGCCTTTCAGAATGAGCCTGGCTAGGTTGCCTGTAACCACCACACCACTCTGCTCCCCGAGCCAGGAACAGAACCCAGGCGTCCCGACAGACAACACGGCAGAGCAGTCTCACAAACAGTCATGTATCCCACTGGCAGAGAGTGCGTCTCCCCCCGCCATGGGGCGACCCACACACAGGGTAACCGCCGGCTTCTTCCGCCCGTCATTCCCGGAGCGCGAGTGGGAGAGGGGGCTTGCTATGGACCCGAAGATCCTGGGGTTAAATTCTGCAGATGACCCAGGCAGGGAAAAAATATCGTGTGCTCACGTAACCGTGTCCCAACGGCCCTGCGGGGCTGAAACGAGGGTGCGCGTTACACTCCCGAGGGACAGGCTTTGCTGTCTTAGGAGAACCCCGTTCCCAGAGTCCCGCCCTGTCTTTAGGGAGCTTCCCGCAGGCGGGGTCTCCGCCACCCGGCAGCTGCAGGAAGGGCGTTCAGCGCAGGCCCACTCTGCCCACAGACCTAGCCGGGCAGCTCCATCGAGTGCCCCACCCTGGGCCTTTAAAGGGGCAGCTCTGGTAACTCAACGTACATCGAGTAACCAAAATAAAGGGGAGAACAAAACAAACAGTGACTCAGATACACCCTGCACTACTGCTCCTTTCACCGTTTCACACTGCGTCTGGAGCCCCGTTCATTCCAGTGTCCTCCCAGACGGCGGTTCTACCTCTACCATCACCTCAAGGTACTTCCCTGGGATCTTTGTGCCTGGAGCAGTTGTATAATTGGAGCTTCAGAATTCGCTCCAGGACTAACGGGTTGTTCTCCGCAGATGTGAAATGCAGCAAACCCGTCGAGGGAGAAGGGTCATTCGTACATTGTTACCTCGCTGAGGACTCTACAGGTGTTACCTTCCTGCAGCTTTCAGAAGTTCCGGTTCCGTGTGTCTGGGCTGAAGCAGCTACTGCAGCTCGGCTGTTTCCTATGAAGGCAGTTGCTGAAGTGTAGCGAGAAGATGCTGCGTGAGCTGAACACTGGCTAGAAAGGGCTGGGGGGCAAAGAGTAAAACTCAAAGGTTAATGCTGCATCCAAGTTCTGAGAAATCACACAACGGGGGAAATGGAAAGTAAAACTCCACTGCGAGGAACAGGAGCACTGACCCTCCCAACACCCATCCAGGAAACTGCTGATGGGCTCCAACACCTTCTGGAGAGGATGAACCCAAATTGGAAGGGGAGATACCATCGGGGGAAGGAAAAACATCCACACGCTCATGCTACCCTGACAGCCCTTTACACGGGGACCAACCCTTGTGGCCCCAAGTTGGGATGGGAGAGTAAAGTTCCCACCGTCCACCTTATCTACAGCTACCCCATGGTCTCGTGTACTGCCACCAGCTCCCTATAGGCTTAGCACTACCCGTTGAAATGTAGCCTAGAAACAATTCCAGAGCCCTGCTCCAGACAGTCACAGACACACAGAGATGGGAAGGGCGGGAGAAACATTTCAAACTAGCATCTAAGTACTTGCAGGGCCCTACTCACTGTATTATCACAAACTGCAGAGGAGCTATCCCCATCGAGATGAGGGGAAGGATTATCATCTTCACTGGACTGAGGGGAAACTGAGGGCCTTGGTAGGGAAAGCAACTTGCCTAAGGTCACATAGGAAAGTCGGTGGCACAGCTAGGAACTCATCCCAGGTCTGAATCTCCATCCCATGATACCTACCTCTCCCTTTGCCACCTTATTACCTTTCCTGTGGTAGCACCTAGGCGCCACAGCCTTGGACCAGGACCCCGCTGTGCTGGGTGCTGCACAAACGCAGATGACACCTGCCCCAAGCAGCTTACAATCTATTCCGGGAGCAAACCAGCCTGGCTCAAGCCTTTCCAAAGGGCTGAATGGCCGTTAAATCCTACTTCAGCACAGGGATTAGAAGCCCAAGTGCCCACAGACTGCGGGGCATTCGGGAACTCTGTCCTGGGCAGCTCCCTGGCCTGTAGCCGAGATGCCTCATCAAGAGACACAGTCTATGCTGCAGAGGCAATCAAAGCCTGAAGTGCCACATGGGTCAGACCGTTCCAGAGAGGGAAGGAGGAGGTGAGGCCAAGCCATGCTGCCCCCAACACCAACCAGCAGGGCTGGTCAGCCCTGAGGGGGGAGCACACACTGTTCCTCTCCTAGGGGCAACAGCTGCACTCTGGGCTAGCTCCTGGCAGTGTTGTTCCTCCCATAGGCACAATGCCCCCTGCACTTCCCGTAGGGAGGCGTGGCCGTGGCCCCAGACCAGGGGCAGTTCCTACGAGGCAGCCTCTGGCACTGAACTTGAGATTTACCCAAAACAATGGGATGGGCCTGATCCCACTAAAGATAATGGAGCTGACCAGGGCCTGAAGAACTGACTTGTCTCCTCTTCCTGCGGCCTGGTCCACATGCCACTTTTGACCCAATGTAACTGTTTTGGTTCAGGGTGTGATTTTTTTAGCAAAATAGTTAAATCAGCACAACCCCCACAGTGGGGGCAGTTATACTGGTATAGTGGTGTCCATAGATGCCGACTCCCTGGGTGCTCCGGGGCTGGAGCACCCATGGGAAAAAATTAGTGGGTGCTCAGCACCCACTGGCAGCTCCCCCCCCCAGCTCACCTCCGCCTCACCTCTCCCTCCTCCCCTGAGTGTGCCACGTGCCCGCTTTATCCCCCTAGTTCCCAGTGCTTGCGCTGCGAAACAGCTGTTTTGCGCGGCTGGGAGGGGGGGGGGAAGAGGGGGAACGAGGTGCGCTCGGGGAAGAGGCGGGGCCGGGATTTGGGGAAGGGGTCCAATAGGAGCAGGGAGGGGGCGGAGTTGGGGCAGGGACTTTGGGGAAGGGATTGGAATGGGGGTGGGGCAGGGGTGGGGAAAGGGTGGAGTCGGGGCGGGGGGGGGCACAAGTACCTACCGGCGCCAGGGAAAGTTGGCGCCTATAGTGGTGTCAAATACTCAGATACCTTATTTCCCTTCCATTATAGGAATACTGGTATAGGCACCACCAACTTTATAGTGGTCTAATCTCACCACACTACGTGGGCGCTCTGCTGCTCTAAGCTATACCAGTACAGTGAAAGCAGTAAATCTTGCGTGTGCAGACAAGGCTTCAGAATATACAGTTATGTGTGAAAGAAACGATCAACGGTTTGGAGCCAACAGTTCAGATGCTTCTCTGAAATAACGAAGGGGAGAAAAATGTATTCATAGAGTGTTTATTCGATTGTCACAAAAAGCGGTGAATACATTCTGCTGACTTCTTATTTTGCTGAATTTGCCTCAGTGGAACTGGCTAAATAGTAAGACAAATTATTTGCAAGTGATTTATTCAACAAAACTGAAAAGATTTTTCAGATAAATTATTTGTTGCAAATGATTAGTTCACTTAGTCACCAGGACACACACAACTGTTGAGTTGGCTCCTAAAGCAAATACTGGCGAAGCCCCATGGATTTATAAGACATTCATTGGGGTCTTCTTCTGCTGCTTGCTTATAATAATATTGAGAAGGAGAAAAGCATGTTACTGAAATTTGTAAACTTCTGTAGGTTTATTTTCTTGCCACATTCCATGGCTCTCCACGATCCAGGTGCAGTGCAAAGGGGTGTTACACTGAGCGATCTGTTCACCCCTTTTCACCTTTATAGAATGGATTGATATATTTACCATGCCCGCTATATTACTGATGGAATTGTAGGACGATAAATCCTTGGGGTTCACTTTATTAATAGTTTTTGTTTTTCCTGGATCAACTGCAAACCCTGAGTTGAACCAGCGGTCTCTCACACGGCTTAGAATTCCTCCAGGACTCAGCAGGCCTTCGTGAACCACAACATTGATGACTTCTTTGGTTTTGTTGGTAACTTTAATGATGTAGCTGGATTTATCATCAGGTACAAAACTGGATCAGAAAGGAAATGATTAGTGTGTCAGTCCTGCCCATGGAAAGAGCACTTTGAAAGCTTCAGATTCATTAAAGTTTTCATGCACACGCTAACCCCTGTTCCCCCCGCATCTTACAACTCTCCAGAGAAAGCACCAAATATAGACAAAATAGCAGTGGACCAAAACTGGGACCTCGTATATGAACACATCTCCTGGCCTCAGGGTGAGGGACTCGGATCAGAAGGGGATCTAGAACTGAACCACCCTGATGTTTGAAGAAGAACAGGAGTATGCATCCGAAGAAGTGGGCTGTAGTCCACGAAAGCTTATGCTCTAATAAATCTGTTAGTCTCTAAGGTGCCACAAGTACTCCTGTTCTTCTTTTTGCGGATACAGACTAACACGGCTGCTACTCTGAAACCTGATGTTTGAGTGTGGCCTTGCAAAAACAAGGTAACTATATTATGTGGCACCAGAACCCGACCCTTCCATCCCATCCCCTGGTTTGCCCATAATAAGGATGGGAAAAATACCCCCAGGTCCAGTAGTTTAGATAAAATTGAAGTAAGATCCTAACAGTCTCCTGGGTTGGGGGTTGATTACACCAAACGAAAGCTTAATGGACCAAGATTTGCAAAACCAAACCAGCCTCTTTGGTCCAGATACACAGGTTAGGGGTCTGGCCAAGATTTACATGCGATTGTGAAGGACTGAGTGAAGACCGTTCCTTCCCTCCTTTCTGTACTGTTCCATCTTGGGAGAACAAATAAGACACTCAATATATTAGAAGATTTTCCAGGGCACCAATGGTAGTTAGGCACCTAACTGCCAGTGAAAGTCTATGGGAATTGGGAGCCTAACAGCCTTTGAAAAAAATATCCTTTGAAGTCCTTCACATCTAGAGCAAGTAAAACAAAATGGACCAAGATTTTCAAAACCAGAAGCCACAATGAGGCACCTAATAAATGGCTTAATGTTCAGAATGACTTACCCACCGCACAGCTTCGAGTGACGTCAGTATGGCTTCACGGGACGGAATTTTTTTAAAAGCAAAGGAAATTACATACGGAAAGTGTTCCATTAGAGGGACTTTATTCAGGTTGCCAAGTCACGCCCACAGAAGTTAGAAAATGGCAGAATGAGGTTGCTTGTGCAACCTTAATTCAGCTCCTCGTGCATATGCATCATGGCAGCCTTTAGTGATGTGATTACCATTTATCCACAGGACTAGAGCTTCGTTCACTGCACAGAACAGACAGTGAATGAGGCAGAAACTGTAAAAAAAGGAAGTGGGTTAAAGCATTTGACTAGAACCCAGGGAGCTGGGTTCTGTCCCTAGCTCTGTCTCAGACTTCCTCTGTGATGATGGGGAAGGCTGTATCAGAATGCACATGCAAAAAGTGAGCCTAATTCAGATTGAACAAAATTAATTCTGGCATTTCCTGACTTTTGAGTCCCTGACTTGTAACCTTAATGTATGAATGGATTTTTAAAAAATGCCATACAATCAGGTTACCAGCATCGGCAACTCTCACAATTTGATTGCAAATCTCATGATATTTGGTATTTATCTGAAAGCCCCAGCTCTTGGAGTCATGTGATTACATGAGAATCTCAGTTTTCATTTTGTTTTGAAAGTAAATTTCTAGCTCTTATGGTCGCAGAGGAAAGCTTGAAAACATGAACCGAGTGAGACCTAAGGGCTGAAACCAAATGGCAAAGAAAAAGAACAGAACATTTCATTTTCATCATGATTGTTATGCCAGTTCCATGATTTCCTGGGGCCTGACTGGTGGTTTTTGAAGATTTGAGGTTGGGGATTTTGGGTTACAGTGATATAATCTGAAGGGTAAAAATCAACTTACCCAAATGTTTTGCATATCGACGGTTTATCTTCCTGGTAGATTTTATCATCATCCACAATCCAGGTGCAATGCAGAGGAGTTTGACACACAGCCACCCACTCATCATCCTCTCTTGTCACCTTAATGTAGTACCATTTTGCTCCTGTCAACCCAACTCCATAGGTGAAGATTTTCCGGATACCAACTTTGTTTACAACTGACATTTCCCCTGGTGAAACTCTCTGCTCGTCTTTAGTGAAGAATGACTTGAGGCTATCGTAGGCGGGGATGGTCACAGCCAGAGAATCACCCAACAATCCTAATACCGGATTGGTACTAACAACAACAGTGACAGATCCCCTACTTTTGTTGGCAACTTGAATGACGCAGCTTGACATTTTAAGATGCTAAACTGGAGCAGAAAAGAAAATCATTATTGTTTCAGTCCTGGTGCCCCAAACCCTTGATTTTGATGAAGTCAAGTAGTTTTCTGGATTTAAAATAAAACTGTTTCTTATGATTAACCATGGGAACAAGCTACCAAGGGAAGCGGTGGATTCTCGATCTCTTGATGTCTTCAAATCCACACTGGCCACCTTTCTGGAAGCTGCTTCAGCCAAACAAGTGTAACCCCCAAGGAGATGGCCTAGATTCCTGGGGCTCTGTCTGCCGGCAGCTCGGGGAGAGGCGCTGTCCCTGGTAGGGAGGGGGAGCCAAGGCAGTCTTAGAGTCTGCCTGGCAACCAATAGGGAGTGAGATGCCCCCCCCAGGTTGCTCAGGAAAGAGGAGAAGCCATTTTGGAGTCAGTCTGGAGCCAGCCAGGGCAAGGGCAGGACTGGCTGTGTGGGGAGCTGGGGAGTCCCAGGCCTGCAGGCAGGTTCCCCCTGAGAACTGGCCTCTACGGACCTGACAGCAGATCCCTCAGCTGGGCTTTTCCCTCTCCACTGATGATTCCCAGTTTGTAGAGGTTTGCTGGGAAACTTCCCCAGCCAGGCTGAGTTCGCCCTCCAGCTCCCTAGGGGAGACCAGTCCCCACAAAAACAACAAGGAGTCTGGTGGCACTTTAAAGACTAACAGATTTATTTGGGCATAAACTTTCGTGGGTAAAAACCTCACTTCTTCAGACGCATAGAGTGAAAGTTACAGATGCAGGCATTAGATACTGACCCAGGGAGTTACTTCGCAAGTGGAGAACCAGTGTTGACAGGGCCAATTCAATCAGGGTGGATGTAATCCACTCCCAATAATAGATGAGGAGGTGTCAATTCCCAGGAGAGGGAAAGCTGCTTCTGTAATGAGCCAGTCGCTCCCAGTCCCTATTCAGAAACAGACTTCAAAGAGAAACAGCAGAACTAAAATTCATTTGCAAATTTAACACCATTAATCTGGGCTTGAATAGGGTTTGGGGATTTTATAACCTGCTGCGTATTAAACCTGTGGAGGGACTTACCACCTCCTCCCGCTTGTTAGTCCTTTGGGCTGCACTGTACCTCATCAGCCACACTGCTAAACCACTGCAGAGATCTCGTGGTCATCGGTCATCAAGGGTCCCAACGGGACACTGATCTTACATTTGCTACATCAGGTCCCAGAACTAGGGAAAGTCACGGGTATTATCAGCATGGGCACCGGTGACCCTAAGAATGGTGTTTTACCTGTTATGTTATATTTGTTTCCTGTTTAATATAATTACTGTGTTGAATACATGGTATGTGTTTGTGTTATTTCTTGGGAGTCTCCAACTATCTGGCAAGTAAGTGGGGGTTACCCTGTGGGGAGAATTTTCCTCCCACGCTGCCCTGGTGACCCTGCCAGGAAGGAGCGAGGGGGGTGGAGGCACTGCCAAATAAATTCATATGGAAAAATAAAGAAGATACGCCCTGCTGAGTGGGTGGCAGGATCCGGAAGAGCCCAGACCTGTCCATCAAAACCTGTAAACAGATTGGCATTAAAGACGGTAACCAGGTTACATCAAGTAGCCAAAACAAAGGGGAAAACAAACAAAACCAACCTGAACTACTGCTACATTCACCGTTTCACACCATGCCTAGAGCCACGTTCATTCCAGGGTCCTCCCAGACACAGAATTCTGCCTTTTCCTAACTTTTGGGTTTAACATTCTTCTAACATAGTTACTTTGAGATGTAATATACACGTGGACCTTCTCATCAATTAGCACTAATTAGGGGACTGGATGTTTCAGCACATTGCTAACGGGCTGCAGAGCCGTTCACTGGTCTGAATCCAGCCCAGCCCACTAGGGACTGAACGTTGTTCCCAGCTAATGGAGGTGTGGTGGCATCCATGAGATGAGTTTGGTGGGTCTCAGTTCCAGCTCCCACATTCCACACTCAGCACCAGGCTGTGCGCTCAGGGGCCCCCTCAAGCACCTAAAGTGAGAATCCAGATCACACGGCCTAGTCCTACCCCTGCTTGAACCCTGTATAAATACCATAGAGAGGGTCTAGCATAGAGTGCTAGGTACTTCCGTGGGATCTTTGTGCCTAGAGCAGCTGCAGAATTAGAGCCGCAGAATTCGCTCCAGGATTAACGGGTTGTTCTCTGCAGATGTGAAATGCAGCAAACCCGTCGAGTGAGAAGGGTCATTCGTACATCGTCACCTCGCTGAGGACTCTACAGGTTTTACCTTCCTGCCGCTTTCAGAAGATCCGGTTCCGTGTCTGGGCTGAAGCAGCTACTGCAGCTCGGCTGTTTCCTATGAAGGCAGTTGCTGAAGTGTAGCAAGAAGACGCTGCGTGAGCTGAACACTGGCTAGAAAGGGCTGGGGGGCAAGAAGTGAAACTCAAAGGTTAACGTTGCATCCAAGTTCTGAGAAATCACACAACGGGGGAAATGGAAAGTAAAACTCCACTGCAAGGAACGTCCATCTCCTTCCTCAAGTATCCCTCTGATACTTGACACCATGCAAGGCACTGCATTTAGCCATATGGAATGGAAATCTATCAACCTCATGAAGAAACTTGCACAAATACAGACAGATATCATCTTCCTTTCCAAATGCAAACAGATGGACATCATACCAAATGGACTGAAGGTGAAAAATCCATTGCTATCTACATACTGCACAGACCACAGTGAGAGATTATGCCATACGTTATCAAAGAAACTGAGGAACCACCTGATCAGCATCCTATACAGCAAACAGAAAAACATCAAGAAAGAGCTCTCCAACCTGGAGACTCTCATAAATAACCAACCCTCCACACAAACGGACTTTACTAAAATAAGACAGGAGATCTACATTACACACTTCACCTCTCTACAAAGGAAAAAGGACCGTAAGCTGTCTAAAATCCTACCTGCCACATGGGGCCACAACAGGGGTACCCCTAACTCACCCAGCAATATCGTCAATTTATCCAGCTACACACTCAACCCAGCAGAAGAGTCTGTCCTATCTCGGGGACTCTCCTTTTGCCCCAGCACCCCCACGAACATGATACAGTTCTGTGGTGATCTGGAAGCCTACTTTCGCCGCCTCCGACTCAAAGAATACTTTCATGATAACACTGAACAGCGCACTGATACACAGATACCCTCCCACCAACAACACAGGAAGAAGAACTCCACATGGACTCCTCCTGAGGGTCGAAATGACAGTCTGGACCTATACATAGAATGCTTCCGCCGACGTGCACAGGCAGAAATTGTGGAAAAACAACATCGCTTGCCTCATAACCTAAGTCGTGCAGAACGCAATGCCATCCACAGCCTCAGAAACCACCCTGACATTATCATCAAAGAGGCTGATAAAGGAGGTGCTGTTGTCATCATGAACAGGTCTGACTACCAGAAGGAGGCTGCCAGACAACTCTCCAATACCCAATTCTACAGGCCGCTTTCCTCAGATCCCACTGAGGAATACACTAAGAAACTGCACCATCTACTCAGGACACTCCCTACACTAACACAGGAACAAATCAACATACCCTTAGAGCCCCGACCGGGGTTATTCTATCTACTACCTAAGATCCACAAACCTGGAAATCCTGGACGCCCCATCATCTCGGGCATTGGCACTCTCACTGAAGGACTGTCTGGATATGTGGACTCCCTACTCAGACCCTACGCCACCAGCACTCCCAGCTATCTCCGTGACACCACAGATTTCCTGAGGAAACTACAATGCATTGGTGACCTCCCAGAAAACACCATCCTAGCCACCATGGATGTAGAGGCTCTCTACACAAACATCCCACATACAGATGGAATACAAGCTGTCAGGAACAGTATCCCTGATGATGACACAGCACAACTTATTGCTGAGCTCTGTGACTTTATCCTCACGCACAATTATTTCAAATTTGGTGACAATATATACCTCCAGACCAGTGGCACCGCTATGGGCACCCGCATGGCCCCACAATATGCCAACATTTTTATGGCTGACCTGGAACAACGCTTCCTCAGCTCCCGTCCACTCATGCCCCTTCTCTACCTACGCTATATTGATGACATCTTCATCATCTGGACCCATGGGAAGGAGGCCCTGGAAGAATTCCACCATGCTTTCAACAGCTTCCACCCCACCATCAACCTCAGCCTGGTCCAATCTACACGGGAGGTCCACTTCCTGGACACCACCGTACAAATAAGCGATGGCCACATTAACACCACCCTATACCGAAAACCCACCGACCGCTACGCCTACCTTCATGCCTCCAGCTTCCACCCCGGTCACACCACACGATCCATCGTCTACAGCCAAGCACTGAGGTACAATCGCATCTGCTCCAACCCCTCAGACAGAGACCAACACCTACAAGATCTTCACCAAGCATTCTCAAAACTACGATTCCCAACACAAGGAAATAAAGAAACAAATCAACAGAGCCAGACGTGTACCCAGAAGCCTCCTGCTACAAGACAGGCCCAGAAGAGAAACCAACAGAACTCCACTGGCCATCACCTACAGTCCTCAGCTTAAACCTCTCCAACGCATCATCAGTGATCTACAACCCATCCTGGACAATGATCCCTCACTTTCACAGACCTTGGGAGGCAGGCCAGTCCTCGCCCACAGACAACCTGCCAACCTTAAGCATATTCTCACCAGCAACCACGCACCGCACCATAACAACTCTAACTCAGGAACCAACCCATGCAACAAACCTCGATGCCAACTCTGCCCACATATCTACACCAGCAACACCATCACTGGACCTAACCAGATCAGCTACAACATCACCGGCTCATTCACCTGCACGTCCACCAATGTTATATATGCCATCATATGCCAGCAATGCCCCTCTGCTATGTACATTGGCCAAACTGGACAGTCACTACGCAAGAGGATAAATGGACACAAGTCAGATATCAGGAATGGCAATATACAAAAACCTGTAGGAGAACACTTCAACCTCCCTGGCCACACAATAGCAGATGTAAAGGTTGCCATCTTACAGCAAAAAAACTTCAGGACCAGACTCCAAAGAGAAACTGCTGAGCTCCAGTTCATTTGCAAATTTGACACCATCAGATCAGGATTAAACAAAGACTGTGAATGGCTATCCAACTACAGAAACAGTTTCTCCTCCCTTGGTGTTCACACCTCAACTGCTAGCAGAGCACCTCACCCTCCCTGATTGAACTAACCTAGTTATCTCCACACTGATATATACCTGCCTCTGGAGATTTCCATTACTTGCATCTGAAGAAGTGAGGTTCTTACCCACGAAAGCTTATGCTCCCAGTACTTCTGTTAGTCTCAAAGGTGCCACAGGACCCTCTGTTGCATCTCCTTCCTGCGAGGAACAGGAGCACTGACCCCCCCCCGCCCCCCCCCACACACACACACCTAGGAAACTCCTCAGATTGGCTCCAACACATCCTGGAGACGATGAGCCCAACTTGGAAAGGGGAAGGAACAAACATCCCCACACGTGCTCCCCCGACAGCTCCTTACATGGGGCCCAACCCCCGTGGCCCTGAGTTGGGATGGGGTCAGAAAGCACCTGCCGCCCACCTTATCTACAGCTACTAGGGGCACCCGCCGCCCACCTTATCTACAGCTACCAGGGGCACCATTTCAGAACTGGGCGGGCGGGAGGGGGTAACATTAGCCATGATTCCAGGGGCTACTTAGGCACCTGAGATACCTAAAAAAAACAGGTTTTTTTTGGCAGATAACTTAGAAATGAGCTGCCAGGAGCACTGTATCTAATTCCTGTATAAAGAAAGAAAATTAACTAAATATGAGAGCTGACCTCTGTGCTGCTTTTCGTGCTGTCGTCCATCCCCATCGCCCGGGACCGATTGCTGGAGTCTCTGAGAACTGGCTGCCTTGGTTTGGTTTTACTGCCATCTATCAGACGCCTCTTTTTTTGCAGCAGACACAGATGCCCTCAGAGACCTGGGCTCTACTTCCCCCACGGACTTCCTGTCTGACCCCAGGCCAGTGCCTTAGGGACAGAGATTCAAAGGTTTTTAGGCACCCGAAGATGCTGCGAGGCACCTAATGGGATTTACAAAGCACCAAACCTTCTAGGTGCTTTTTAAAATCTCACTAGGTGCCTAAATACCTTTGAAAATCTGGCCTTGAGTCTGTGTGCGCCTCAGTGGCCCATCTGTACAATGGGGATAACAGCCCTGCTCTAGAAAGGCTGGGAGGAGAAATCGGTTAGACATTGTGAGGGGCTCAGATACTAGGGGATGGGGCACCTGCTGTCCCTTCCCTCGGTTATGGCCCCTTCTTTTTACATCTCCCTCTTTTCTAAATGTACCTGTGGCTGTATGTCTTTGGAGTCCCCTGCCTTCTGTCTTCAAACCCGCACCGCCCCTGGGATTCCTGCTTTACAGGCTCATCTAAGGGTACGTCTACACTGTGAAGTTGTCGACAAAACTTTTGTCTTTCACGGGTACTTAAAAAAGCCTCCCCTCCCCCCCGCAAAAGACAAAAGTTTTGCCGACGCAAGTGGCGGTGTGAACGCGGCTGTGTCGGCAGGAGCGCTCTCCAGCTGACAAAGCGAACGCTGCTCGCGGGACTGGAAGTATTTCGTCAGCAAAAGTACCGACAAAGAGCGTTTACACACGCTGACGTTTTGCAACAAGGCTGTGTCGACACAACCTTGTCGCTAAAAGCTGCGTGGCATAGACAAGCCGAGACTTCCAGATCCTTAATTTAACCACCAGCCTTAATCACCCTGCCTCCGGGTGTAAACCCACTGCTGACTCCTGCCCCGGGGCACAAGCTAGGGGCAGCACCTCGCCTCTCCACACTCAAGCTGTGCTCAGAGACTCTGGAGGGGCAGAAGCTCCCCCACTTCCCCGCCATGCCCAGGCTTAGCACTGCCTGTCTGAGCAGCCCATGCCGAGCTCCCCCAGGGCAGGGGGCATCCTGTCTGCCTGTGCCCAGGAGCCTCTGCAGGGCACAGGACAATCAACGCAGGAAACACAGGATGGGCCCAAAGGGAAGACCCCTGGGGCGGGGGCCGCTTTGCAGAATCCAGGTGGTGGATGGGGACCAAAGCTAGAGGCCTCCCAGGCCTGGCCAACGTGGGTCCAGGAAAGGAGATGGGGAAGGGAGACACGCTGACCCTCCACCACTCCAGCTGGAGGCTGCATCCTGGCCCCTCCCTCTCTCGGTGAAGTTGGGGTGTTGGGCACCTCAGAGCTCAGCCTGTCCCTGGCTGCAGGGTCTGAGGCACAGGGCCACCCAGGAACCTGCGCTGCCCACACACCCAGCCGTCAGGTCACTTCCCCTGCTCCCCTCACAGGGAGCAGGAATCGCTTGGACAGCTGGCTCATGCCTTTATGCTCCTGGGGGGCCTGGCACAGGCATACGGGGCCCCCGGGGATGAGGCCCTAAACCCAGCATGGACAATGCAGCTTTCCAGGGGATTTCCAATCTCCCCGTACATCCCATCACCTGCCCAGACAGGTGCATGGATGGTTAGGGCCTGGTCCTGAAGGGATCTCAGCTCTCCTTGGAGTCAGTGGGTGTAGGGATGGACATACCATTACCAAAGTTAACCGTTTAAACGATTAAAAATATTTCATTTAAACAGTTCACCGATTAAGCGGCTGGGGCTGCTCCGGGGCCGGCTGGCCTGGGGGTTCCCGGTAAGACTAATGCTTCCCCGTTAACCGGTTAACATTTGACATCCCTCAGGGGGAGTGGAGAGTGCACAGGCCCCAGCACAAGTGAGGGCTTTATTCCTTAATAAAGCCTGGCTCCCAACCTGGTGCCCTGAAATTCAACTCCTAAATCTACAGGCAGGCCCCTGAGTAGACATTTGACTGGACTTCCTGCTGCACAATCAATGGGCACTGCACTAGCCCTCCAGCTGCCAATGCCCCAGTGCGGGCCAGGGCCACGCAACAAGGGAACCTCCACAATTATTCATGCAAGCAACTGAAAGTGCTGCCAGGTCCCTTTGGGTTTGTGTGATGAACCATCACTTCAGAGTCAGGGCTGGGGATTTCTGAGGCTCGTTATTTTAGGCAACAAAATGAGGAAGGCCCCCAGCTTGCAGGGAGCACAGTTAACTTTGGGCCTAAAATACATGATACCCCTCCAAAACGCCGTAAGAATGAAGCAGCCCCCCACACAACATACAATGGAAACCCCACAAACCCTCCCCCAAGCAGGGTTCAGACCCCAAAAAGGGAGAAGTGCCAGACACTCCATAATATCTGCTAGGGTCCGTGCTAGTGATTTACATGGAAGGGGCCCAGATCCTGTGGTGATAAGACAGCCGGAGAAAACCCTGAGACAGAGAAATGAGGAACAATTGAACATGGCAGGAGAGGGAGCAGTGAAGCAATTTGGAAGTTCAGGCCAAACTTTAGCTACTTAAATGTGGATCTTGGAGGTTGAAATTAGGCACTTGGGGTTGCAAATGGGCTAATGCACAAAACCAAACAGCCACAGCGTCCAATAAACACCTTTGGTTTTAGTACAAGGTAAAACCTTTATTACAACTTTTCATTCATAGGTATACAACATCTGAAAGACAGATATGGGGAAAAAAAGTAATATTGTTATAAAATGTCACATTTATTGCTACATTACTGTTATATACAGGACAGTTCTCAAAATCTACTTTAAAAAAGTTAGGATTATTTAAAAATTCCAAATAATCCAGCCAGCTGTTTTGACACTTGTATAAAATTATTTTTAAAAAATGAAAACAATTCATATCTTGAGGCACTCGGAAACACAATTTTATCCCCCAATTGTGATTCATTTAAAAGAACAATGCATTTCCCCACCCCCAAATACTTTATTTTTTTGCTGGGTTAGGCATATATATATATATATATACTATATATATAGTTCAAAACTATAATGTGTATCTGATTTAAGAACAAGGATTTTCAGCCACTTAAGTACATCTGGATTTACAGGTAGGCAGCATAAACATCAAAAGCCAGGACCAATTTTTTTTTTAAAAGGCCAAAAGAAACCTAAAGGGTTAAAAATAAACAGCTTCCACAGGCTTTCCCCCTACAATTGCCCTTCCCCTACCCCCAAGTACTAAAAATATATCGGGGAATCAAGTAGCACTTCGTTTTCTAAACTAGTTTGAGTCTTCTCTAGAAAATAGGTCAGTTTCCCATAGGCAATGAACTAAATGCAGGTTGATGGAAGTATTGTCCTTAGTCAACGTTGCCAGGTGGTGCTTTCTCTTCTCCCTGCCCCCAGCCAAGAGAAATGCTAAGATGCAGACAGGGTAAATGATTTCCCACATTTGCGTTTCCCTCCCCAAAGACACAAGATTTGCTTGAGCTGGTGGGCTCCCAAAGGGACTTTAAAAAGATCTGGCACTAAATGGAGATTCTTGGCTCCCCCCCTCTCGGCTCATCTTCGCGCCATTCAAAGCTCCCCAGAGGAAATCTGTCAGCATCCCTCTGGAAATGCAGGGCCCACGGGCAGCTCAGTGGATGCAATGGGACAGAATGGGGATGGATGCTCCATCACGCCAACAGACACTCAAGCATGATGCCCCCTTCAAAGTAGCGCCTTCTCCTCCAAGCAACCGCTCAGAGGGACTCTAGAAACCACCTTCCCTGTACCCAAGGCAGGCGGCTCTCCGACCACAGCTGCCACGTGGCTGATTCGAAGACGACAGGTGGAAGGAATATTATTTTCCCTAACCAGGACAAGGGATGCTTGGCTGGAACAGAATCAGCATCGAGATGGTTGAAAGCACAGGAAGAGAGACAACTTGGGTAGCACCAGGAAGGGGGCAGGAGGGTGGCAGCCCAAGCAACAGGCAAAGCAGGGTTGAAGTGGCTGTTCAGGCACCAGAGCGGTCTCTGTCCCAGGGGCTTTGCTCCACCATGCCAGACATTCGAGTGGCCCTGACCTAGCCTATCCCTCGGGCCACTAGCCTGGACAGGTCACAGAGATGAGCTCCTGGACCTTGGATGGGGATGTGGGGAACCCTAAAGATAAGCCTCCTCAGCCAGCCTGCTGCCCCTGTGGCGTCTGGCCACCAGCTGGAAGACACAACCGGGTGAGGTGTGGACAGACGCATCCTTGTCCCAGACAAAAGCCGCCCATGGCACCTCCTCCAATTCAGCTTTTGCTGCTGGGCGTTAGTGCAGAAAAAGCCACCAACACACTCCTGCCTGGGCCGTTCCCTCTGCCAGCTCACCCCTAGCTCTGGGTCACTGCTCTCCCTGAGCGCAAACACCGGTGCACGGGGCAGATTTGGTTTTGGAACAGGGTGACTGATGCAGCAGAATCCCAGAAACCTGGGCCTGGAAGGAATCTCAAGAGGTCACTACTCCTCCCCCCGCACCGAGGCAGGGCCAAGTCTACCGAAAAGCCGAATCCCAAGTAACCCACGGGCCACTCAGTAAGCGTGCAGAGAAATTGTGCAAACGTTTGACTGCAGGAGGCTGTCTGGGTCAAGGAAAGAGGGCTGCATACGGCAGAAGGCCTGTGCCCCATTGTAAGGACGCTGCTTGGGGTGGGGCCAGTCCGGTTCGGATAATGATTCGGGTTTAGTCACTAGCTCCCAGGGGCCTGCTGCACATTCAAGTCATGGTTCAGCTCACAATTGCTGCACCTCGCCTGGACGTCTGGCCTATTAGTGCTCTGCTCCGCCTGCCATTTCTCTATTCCAGGCCTGACCCAGAGAGGTGCCGAGCGCCCACTGAAGGGGCCCGGAACCTCCCCCAGGCTCAGGCCCCAGTTCAGGAGCTGGGTGGGGTTCCGATCCCGCTGCCGTTGAAAGTCAATGGCGCAGCATGGGAGAGATGCAGGCCCCTTGGCTTTACTCAAAATAGCTGCAATCGGCGATGAGCCACACACTGGTCACCTGCAGCTGGGATCCAGCTGTGTGCCCCAGACACCCAGCCTTAACCCCGCACGCTGCAATGGTCTCTCTGGGGAGGGTTTTCAACAGCCAGAGTCACTTCGGTTCTTCTGCTGTGGAAACCCCAGCTAACTCCTGACGGGGAGGTAGCCCGGGAGCCGCGTGCCGTGACCCTGCTCACGTCATTCTGGGGAGAACGAGATTCTAAAAAGGAACGTCGAGCTGCTAAGGGCTCCTGAGCTGAGGCCGGAGTTTGACTCCTGTGAGCAGCCCAGCCTGGCTGCAGGGTTCCCGTTCCCCGACCGGGTTACCCGGGGATCGGCGCACGGAGCGCAAAGCCTCTCGGGAAGCAGCTGCTGGCTCACGCATAGAACAGCCTGTGTAATTCTCCCTCCCCCCAATATGGCAGCTCTGTCCCCGTCCTGGGGGCTGAGGCACACAGACGTGCTACAGCTTTGGTGGGCAGAGTGGGGGCTTGTAGCTCAGGCAGCAGAGGCTTGTCCTTTAAGCGCCAAAGGGCCCAGGTTCAATCCCCGCTGCTGACAACCCACTCAGGGAACCAAGGCCAAGTGAAGTGATGCAGAGAGCGGGTGTGGGCATAAGCGCCTGCCTCCAGGCCCTCACCCTCTGGAGAAGCCGAATGAAGTGACTGCTGCGCTTGAAAAGCAACGTCAGCCGAACCAGGATTAAAACCGGGCAGTTACTTGGATACTGTTGCCTCACCAGGGCGACTCAGGCAGGACCGGAGGAGGAATTTTGCTCCCTGGGACTGTGGGGTGATGAGCGGGGCTCAGGTAAGTTTACACCCCATTACACCCTTCAAGCTGGGTTCGGGCTGCAGCAGTCTGATGAAGATGCGGGTGGGAGGACAAGGAGCAAGAGTTCACATCTCAGCGTTCGTGACCCACAGCCCCCACACTCCATTTGTGCCTGGCCACCCGTGCACCCCCCCAGGTGCGTGCGTGCGTGGGGGAGAGACCCTAGTGAAGGTGGATGCTTGAGCACTGGGATACTCATTAGGACCCCCGGCCAAAGGGGAGGGGGGCAGTGAGGCACTGTTGCAAGGTGTGCAGGCAGAGGGTTTTGTCTGTGCTCCAGCCCTCCCCCCCCCTTTCTAAAGCTCATCATCTCGAATGGGAGCAAACCAGATAAAATGTCTCTGAACCCCTTTCTTCAACTCCAACCGAGCCAACCGCTCCACGCCCCCCAGCTGGCCTCAGCGTTACACCAAATGAACACCAAGAGACAAACATTTGCTCTAGTGGCGGCTTCTTTTAGCCAAATCCACAGGAAGAAAAGATGCCTTTGTGGTGTCCAAGGCATGTCTAATGCACCACACACCTAGCGCTGGCTAAGAGACACCATCGGGACCTTGTCACATGGGCCCAGTAACCTGCTCTTAAGTAAACTAGGTCAGAGCTCATCGACTAGCAGGTAAAACCCCAGGGAATCTATATCAATCCAACAAACTACATTCGAGATTGAAAAACCTTCAGAGGACTGAAGGCACAAAACCAGCATGTCCTCAAATTTAGGCCAAATGGTCCAAAGTCAACATCCAGTTGCAGCACCAGGAAGCCAGTGTCTCTCTGCACTGCCCTCTTGCTCTTAGAAGCTTTAGCTCATTTCAGTACTTCCCCTCTCAACGGGCTAATGCCAAAGGGAGCGCTGACCTCAGAACATGCCAACTTTGTTCGATTCGTTCCCTCTATATCGCTACAGCTGCTGGAAGTAGCTCAACATCATCTATGCTAAAGACAAAAGCTCCCCCCCCCCCACCACAATGATGTCAACGGGTGTTTTATACTGGACCATAATGGAGTGGAGAATTTGGGGCAGCTCTGTGCACATAATGCAGAAAAAAGGAGGCATAGGACTGACGGAGGATAGAACTGGGGGGGAAATGGTGTTAGCCACCCCTTTCTGTTGCCCCTCCCACTGCAAAAAACAGCTTTCTACTTTGTCAAATTTCAAGAGTTGGTCCTATTTCTTGGTGCAGGGCTAATGGATGCACCAGAAACAGGTGATACGGGGGAGAGACTTTAAAAAAGAAAAAAAGGTTGGATCTGCTTTTTTACTATGCAAAATGGACAATTTTTTCCACAGGGGGTGGGAAGGCAGAGGGAGGGGGAGGGGTGGTTAGTGAGAGAAATGGATCCAAGGAGAGCGACTGTCAGCAAGCTCACAGAGATGGATCTAAGTGTAAGCGCCCAGGAATAATCGATCAGCCGTGAGATCACGGCTAGCTGAATGCGGGCACGGCTGTTTTCTCTCGCTGGCCGCAGCTCTCTAGAGTACCAGGCATTCAGCTCCTGGAATTCTCCTGGTAAAGGGACGTCACTAAAAAGCCAGATTTAGGAGAGTATTTTGCCAACAATGCATTTCCATTTCCTCATGCTGGATGCTGTGATGCTCCGGAAAGGTTTTCGGTGCTTTGCGAGCTGGGTCTCCCTGGGATGCCATGTGGGTTAAAGCTCATTCTTAGGAAACAAGCTTCCGTTGGCTCCATTACAAACCCCAGCTCTGATGAGTAAAGGTGAACGTGCCAGGAACTGAACTAACTTTTCCCCTGACGTGCTTGGTGTTCGCTCGATTGCACCACACTCTGCCTGGACAATGGAAATACCAGCTAGTCCATCTGCAGCGCTCCTGCACGCTCCCAGCAATGGTCCGGCAGGAAATTCTGCAGAGGAACATCAAAAATCTTTCCACAGCCATTAAAAAATATATATATATCCAGGGGGAACATTCCAGTGGGCCTTAAATCTTGTAGGAATTTTATTTACAAAACCTAAATTTGGGGGCTACATTTTGCCAGAGTGCATCCCTTTGAGAACCAGCTGACTTCTGATGACAACCCACATTTCCCTGAATTTTCCATCCCAGCTCCCACTTTCCCCTCCTTTGCACAAATGCAGAGACTATAGTGGGCAGGGGAAAACACCAGGCATATAGCAAGCATGTAGTGGCCATCTGCTCTCACTCTGCAAACTCCCTGCTATCCACAGGCATCCAATGCTGCTAGATGGATGTTGATTTCTGCCAACAGGACTGCTTCTAGGCAGAACGTGGGGCTCCCAAATTGCTCTCACTGGGATGGGGCTACGGAAGAGGTGGAACCAAACTACGATCCTCTATAAAACTGAATGTAGTGAGCAACTTTTCTTATTTTAGAGCATATACGCTGTGCAAAGACCAGCTGCCAGATCTCCATCCAGTGTTACATTCTCCAAAGCCCAGACTGGGGTTTTAACCCTTCTAGATACAGAGGTTAAAATTTGCAAAGTAGTCTAGGGGATTTAGTCACTCCCCATCCATTAACAGGAATGGAAGAGGTGTCTAAGCCTCCTTTGACAGTTGGCAAATACAAGCTTTGCTGAACAATTCACAGGGAGCTGGGAGGGCCTGGTCAGAGATCTCCCCACTTTGGCTGGATGCACAGAGTATTACATAGAACTGGGGGGGGAAAACTTTTTTGACCAAAATGTAAATTTTCACAGAACATTCTCATTTGGGTTGAAATTTTCTGGGGGGTTTTGAAACTGAAAACACCACCATTTTTTCATTTAAATCAAAAACCAAACAAACATTTTTCAAATTTGGGGTTTCTGGCTGGGGGGATTTTTTTTTTTTTTAATTTCCTGCAAAAAAATAAGCATTTTCAACCCTCTCTCATCTCAAAATACACAGATTCTCCCCAAAGAAAAATCTCAATTACAGTGAGGAGGGAAAGTTCCCTGTCGAGAATGGAAGACCAGTCTGGCCAAAAGGAATCGCCAGCCATTTCTTTCCCCTATTGCAGAAGAGTCCTCCAGTTAGATTAACAAGGCAAATCAGAGTTTTGCAGGTGAGTGAAGAAAGCTTAGACCGAGCCCGACGGGCAGACCGCGGCGGGTCCAGTCTTCGCTCCCATTAGCTTTAGACAGCAGAGGGCTATGCCTGCCCGGTTTGTGTTTTCTAAACTAGGTTTAAAGAGCAGCCTTTCAGAGCAGCAATGACCAGCGTTCCAGGTGTGGCTCCTGCACCACCCTGGCCTTCTGGGGAGGGGGGAGTAACGCTGCAGCGAAGGAGGGTGGAGGCTGGCAGTGGGGACAGGGCTATGGCCAAGGGGCAGCCGAACTAAGATCCTTTCTAAAACTCCGGCTGTGCTCTGAGGACAAGGCCCAATTCCCTCAGCAACGATTCAGCAAGGGGCAGATTTGGAGACAGGCAGCATGGAAATACTTTATGGGCAGTGTAGCCTCTTGTGAGCGATACAAAGAGCAGGGTCAAACACTGCAGACTGACCTACTGTCTCCCCCGCCCCCAAAACACCCGACAATGGGGAGTTAGCCAAGATTCTCCTCCGTTTCCCCATCGCATTTCTCTCTCCTCGCGGGGCAGGCAGAGGGCCCCGGGGAAGGAACAATATTTTAACGCTGGTAGTTACGCAGGCTGAAACAGGCTTCGCCTACCAGCTGTGCTCAGTTTTAACCCCGTCCACACAAGCAAGCAGCAGCCACATTCCAACACTGCAGGGGCCGCCTGCACAGTTACTGTAGCATGGGGTGAGCCTAGAGCCTGCACAGAACGTGGCTGCAACCCTATGGGCACATCCCAGAGCTGCCATCGGACAGCACCGTCCTCTGCAGAAAGCCCCTGGAGCGTCGTGTTTGCGGGGGATCAAATGTTCTGGATACCCAACGCAAGGGGGTGGGCAGGAAGAAATCATCCCGCCCTGTTGCCAAATTTGTGACTGACTCCAGAATTAAATCCTGGGCAGCACCACAGAATGAGACCATCCTGGAGACCAAGCGCCTGACTTTCAGAGGGGCTGAGCACTCCCTAGAGCACTGGGGGACAGGGGTGAGGGATGACATGAGGCATTGATATCTGCGGAAGCACAAGGCCAGGGAGGGGGTAAGAACTGAGGAAAGCCAGAAGCTTAAGACAATGCCCACAGTGAGGAGGACGTGCCAAGATATCCAATCCCACCCACCAACCCTCCTCCTTCCTTCAGAGAGGACACCCTAGACTGACTATAGGGTAGCAAAAATGGTTTCCCCAAGCACCAGGTCCACAGAATTAGAGAAGTGAAAAGAACGAGGAAGGAGGAGGAAGAGAAAGGACCCGCTGAAACAGCCCCGCACCTGCTCTGCCAGCCCCTGTCCTCACAGGAAGCTGAACGATAAACCATGTAGTGATCCAACAAGCCAAGCCACCCTGCTACCTCAGAAACTCAGGAGACAGATGCCTCATCCGCCCAGCCAAGGAGATGGAGATTCACACCCAGCATGTGGCTCTATGGCGCCGCCTTGGGGCAGGGGGCCAGACTGCATTAATAGGCAGGTTTAACACTTCCTTCCCCGCTGCAGGCATTAGCAGGCGGAGCCCACGGGAGCTGAGCCGGCCCAGGCTGTCAGCAGAGCTGGGCGGGTTGGTCATGAAAAATTTCAGGCCTGCTTTTTTTTTTTTTGGGGGGGGTCTTATGCCCTCTTCACGCCAACGT